>NW_015164183.1:1711727-1728084 GCF_001447785.1 Gekko japonicus
CCCCCATTTCCTTCTCCCATTCTAGAGCCCCCCACGACCAGTAGAAGGCCGGCGATGGTGGCTGTGGCTGCCGATCGCCCGCCTCTCTCTCTCTCTCTCTTCCCCCTCCCCCCACCTCCAAGCGGCCCGATGGTTGGTTGGAGCACTTGAAGTTCTCCTCAGTGGCTCCTTCCTGCCGCCGCCGCTACAGCCCTGATTTCAGTCCGCCCCCCAACGAGCCAGGCCTTCGAAGGAGCCCAGTGATACATCAAATACTTCTGGGAACTCACACACTTTACCAAAGTTACCCACCTGTACATTTTGTATCCCGGTGATGGCTAGCCCCAAAGCGTCGAACCAGGCTAGCCCCAGTAAGCTAATGAAACAGCCCTTGACCACTACCAGTTCCAAAGGGCCTTCAAATGATTTGTATTTGACACAGAACGGGCCCATCCCTTTAATGGGAACTGGGTTCTTTTGGAAATCCTGTAGTGTGAAGCTGGTATCTCCCAGTGGGGGTCCACCGTTGGGGCAGAGTGAGCGTAAGGTCTCCTCGGAGATTATCAAGAGAGAAGGCCCTGTATCTTAATCCATATCACATGGGGCACCCTCTATTAAGACAGTCACTTTAATCTTATTTGTGGACTCTCGGGGCAAAAAAATATACCTGATTGCGAATGATTGAGGTGCTGTGGAGTTCTGCTGTCTCCTGGTGTGTCGTGACACGGCGTTGGTGTCCTTTGGATCGACAGGCCTGGGCAATATGGCCTTGCTTCCCACAGGAATGGCAGATGGTGTCCCGGAAATGGCAGGTTCTTCTCTCATGCACATCCTCGCAGCTTGTGCAAGTCCCTACAGAGCTGGAATTCATGCTGGTCAGTGGGGGACGGGAGTCGCAGCGCACGGGCCTTCTGACTTACAGCACTTCCTCCTCATCGGAGGACCCTGTGTCCTTTGTGGGGGCTACCTGGTGTGTAGTGGTGCTGGTGGCCTATCCCGATGCAATTTTTCAAACATGGTGGCTGTCTGTAGCATGGTCTCGGGCATCAGTTTGGCGGTTCCCATGAGCTTCCATCATAGCTTGGGATCGTGGAGGCCCCAGACAAACTGTGTAAGGATGATCTCTTTGACCCCTGGCAGCTTGCAATCCATGGCTAGTTGGCGTAACTTGGCCATGTAAATGGTGGTAGCTTCCCCAGCTTTCTGTGTCCATGCCCATAAGTCCATTTGCTTCACCATCTTAGTGGGCTTTGGCACAAAAAAGCCATTCAACATTTTCAATAGTTCATGGTACGTCTTGTCTGCCAACTTCGCCGGAGCGATGAGGCCTTTGACAAGATGGATGGTGGCCACCCCACATGAGCTTACCAGTAGAAGTTGAGGTGGTTGGTCAGCTTGTCTACCCATGCTTCCCAGAACTCTGGGTGTGTATGGTCAAAATCCTCAATGGCTCCAGACGTGGCGGCCATGACTTCTGGACGATGCGGGGAGCGGTGATCGGCAGGACGGGGTGCGGTGCTGCTCTGCTGCTGGGGAGCAGCGCAGGGTGCATTGTCTGGGTGATCGATGCTCATTGCAGGTTCTGGGGTAAAGTCTGGCTCACTCATCTGGATCTCATCCTCGTCGCCAGTAAAAAGTACTGGAGTTCCAGGCATAGCATGGTGAAATCAGCTCACATTTATTGATTACATTAGGAAATGAAAAGATGAACTAGCTGGTCTGCAGCTGGCTTATATTCTTGTCTACACACACCCCGAACACCCCCTTCCTGATTCCCATGATAGGTTCTATGTACATGCTCTCAGTAATTATAGGTTCCTTGTAGGATTCTGGTGCTCCCATTGGTCTGTGCCTAGGATCCGCGGTGTCTATTGTTCTCGGACCCAAAGGTCTGTGTTTGGTTCGACTGCTTGGCCAGGCCACGCGGTCACAGCCATCTTAATACATAACATTATGCCTGACGTTTTTTTACTCCCTCCCACAGGGCCAGTTTCAAGCAGAGCATATATGTGGGGTAGAAGCAGAAACCCCCCATTCCCTGGTGCTGCAACTCCATGTTCTTATCCCACTTTCCCCAACAGCTGGTTTTTACAACTAAACCACATTTATTTATTTACTTTCTTATTTAAAACATTTCTATGCTGCCTTTCCACCCAACTCAATAGCCTAATGCAGCCAATATGAAAATATTATAAACATTAAAACAGAAATACAAATATATTAAAATATTTAAAACACTTAAATAAAATATATAAACACATGGACACACATCAGAGTTGTAGGTCCTCAACATCACAAGCAATGCTTCCTCTAAGCTGTGGAGTCTTGTGAGCAAACGTTCTGCTTTGTGAGCTACTGGCGATTTGGCTACTACATAAATTAGTTTGCTCTGGAGCCATCGTTCCTGAGCTAAAACAATAGTGCGTGAGCCAGAGGCTAAAAAAATGTGAGCTAGCTCACACTAACTCAGCTTAGAGGGAGCACTGTTCACAAGTAGGCCTAATCAAGTGGACACCAAGGCATGAAAGTAAATAATCTTTAGTTAGACATGAAATCAACCATAGTGGGTGCATCAAAAAGATATAAATTAAAAGCTATTATCATGTTTAAAAGATGCAGCTTTTGCAAGTTTTAAATACAGACATTTATTATAGAATATTGTGTTCAAAATTTATAGTTGAATTTTAAAAAAAATTATTAATAGTTCACTAAATGAGAATGGGGGCTCTCCATTTTGGTTGGAGCAGCAATAGCAGCAGTAACTTCCTGTTCACAAGCAGCTGCTGTATGTAGGTATTGGCCAGGATCCAACAAAGGACTATGTCTACACAAACAACAGGAGATTTGCTGGTAGTTTTCACTGCAGCACTTTCCACTACTGACAAGATAAGCTGCTTCTTAGTTTACAAAGCTGTATGTCTGTTTGGCAGTGGGAACTGCTGTAGGGAATGTAGTAAGCAAAACTGATTTCTGTGGTCCTAACAATCTATGTACAGCTTTATAGACATTATCTGGTGATCTAGGACAAACATTTAGATTGACGATATGAACAACAAAACATACAGCTTATTCTTTTGGGCCTAACTTCTTTGTGGTACTGAATGGGATCTATTCTTCTTCAGTTGTAAGTATTCAGTCTGGGCATGACCAGAAACTCAAGTCATTGGTGCAGGCCAAAGGGTAAGAGCCGAAGAGGCCTGGGCCCTTAACCTGTGGCTTGCAGCCTGTGGTCTCAACTGAACCAGACTAGTGGGTCCAGGATTGGCTCAGGCATCAGAATTGTGTGTTGCATTTTTTTTGGTCTAAATTATATTTTATCTGTTTCTCTGTAAGGTGCTTTGAATCAACAGGATAGAATATCTAAATAAATAGATAAATTATTCTCCAATGTCTTTTAGGTGCAGGATTGTGATTTATTTATTTTTTGCAGTGGCATCAGAAAAAGGAAAGCGAGAGTAGTAAATAAATTTACCCCCCAACCCAAGAAAAATAGGCACTGACTTCTTTTGACAGCAGTTTTGAGCCTTGCTGTCTCAAAGTGCCACAAAACTGCTTTAGAGGTGCCATAAAGCAAAGTTCAAAACATGTGGTAAAGCTTAACACTAGGAAATTCCCAAGCCTAATGTTAGTAGCCATAGGGGACAATATAAATTCAATACATTTGGTAAGTACTGGTTATTAGCACTTTATTGCTTCTTAATCATTCATGTGTAGAGGAGGAACAAGGGCCAGTGTCTAAAAAACCAGCTGTCTTTGAATTGTGGAAAACAGTGCTCAAGTCAATTCCATTCTTTGCCAGAGGCTAACTTTAGGCCATAACATAAATGTCTGAAGTGGAATAGTAGTGTTTGGATTCTGCTGAAAATTTCCACTGATGGATTTCCATCAGCAGTGCATGACTTGCTTGCCTCCTCCCTTATTTAGTAAATGTATTTAGTAAGTTTACATGCTTCACACCTGTTACGGAACCCCACCTGATGCAGCCTAAAGTGCCCTCTGCAATGCTTCTACTAGAGAATAGCAGACCCCAAGTATAGTATGAAGGGGGATTTAGAAGCCTGCAGCAAGAGGGGGAATTAGTGAAAACTACCCCATCAGCTGAAATTCTCTACAGTGTCCAGCCCAACAATTCCAAATACAGATTTAACATTTGTCCTAAAACCTATCCCAACCATAGCATATTAATCTCATGTAGTTGTTTCGAGATAATGCAGAACAATCATGTGAGCTCATAGCATCCATAATCATAAATGTATTTTTCTGTAGCCCAGTGTTTGAACAGCCAAGCCAAAGGGAGGCCATGAGAAACTCCCTGATTGTGCTGGAACCCTGGAGTAGTAGTAGTAGTGGTGGTGGTGGTGGTGACAATGATGACAATGACAACAACAATAGTAAGAGAGAGCTGGAGATCATGAAATACCAAGACTTATGAATACAATTAGAGTGCCTCTAGGAGAATAAGGTTACCATTGTGGATTCTAGGAAAAAAACCCACAGGGAAAAAAGCCCACAGACATAACTTCACAGTCATAAATGCTCACAGGAAAAAAGCCCACATGGAAATAAGCCCACATGGGAAAAAGTCCATATACATAAAAGCCCGTATGGAAAAAAGCCCACATGGAAAATACCATGCAAAGCACCATTGATGTTTATAACTGTGGATAACCATTCATCTCCATTTATGAGAATGAACAGGTATTACCTGTATTCACATGCAACAATTTGTGTTGTGATTTTATCAAGTATTTTCCATGTGGGCATTTTTCCATGTGGGCTTTTTTCCTGTGAGCATTTATAAGCATGGGGTTTTTCCTGTGGGCTTTTTTCCTGTGGGCTTTTTTTCGGTCACCCCATTGTGCCAGTTGTCATTGGAGCCCTTGGAGCAGTGTCTAAAAATCTCAAGAAACACCTGGACATTCTGAGGATTGAGCAAATAATATTTATTTATTTATTTATTTATTTATTTATATCTTCGATTTGTATACCGCCCTTTACTTGAGGGTCTCTGTGAAATAATACCTGCAAAGATACAATTCTAAGAGTTTGGCTAGATCTCGAATTGCAGAACACCATCTACTAGTCAAATGTATGACGACGATGATGACGATGATTTATTTATTTCTTTAACTTTTACCCCGCCCTCCCCGCCAAGGCGGGCTTAGGGCAGCTTCCATAAAACTGATAAACAATATACATTTTACAAATGATAAAATACAATAAATCATTTAAAACACTATCAAATCAATTTAAACCATAATTTTGATGATGATAGAAATAAAGTGCAGTTTAAGGATACATTCAACGGTGCCACCGCGCTAGGTCATGCTGGATTTGAGTCCACACAGGGCGCTGCTGGTAAGACGCTGCTCCTAATGGAACGCCTGCCAAAAAAGCTATGTTTTCACGGCCCTGCGGAACTGTGAAAGGTCCCACAGGGCCCTGATCTCAGCAGGCAGCTTGTTCCAATAGGACGGAGCTACGACCGAGAAAGCCCTGGTCTTAGTTGCCATCAACCTGACTTCCTTTGGGCCAGGGAGGTCCAGATGATACAAGTCGGGTCACAAGTACTTGGCAGGTCATAAAGCATGCCCTTTGTCTTGGGTTAAAATTCTCAAAAGTAATACAGGTGTGGTTAGCAACCTTCATGTGGGGCCTAAAGTTCTCCCAGAATTACAGCGGATCTCCTGTTTTGGAGTGCGGACTCTATGACATCACTTTTCTCCTGAACTCCCTCTCCTCCTCCTCTACCCTCCCCAGGCAGTGCCCCCTGACTCAACAGGAATTTCCCATGCCAGAGCTGGCCACCCTAAGGGTGCGTCTGTCCTTTAGAGTACATAGTCCTCCCAAATACCAGGAGTACAAATGACTTATATGAATGCAGAAAAAATGGAGGCACTTCCTTTCTCACTGTTCTGTAGGAAGGAATGACCATGGGGACATGAGTTTCTAAGAGAATCTTTTCCAAAAGTATAAGTCAAGACGTTCATCTTAAGAAATGTGCCTGATTTGCTCATGGACAAACCTCAGTTATACCTAGTATCCATCTACTATTCCCTGCTGTATACCAAATAACACCACCAACCCCAAATTACAGTTAAGAAAAATACCATTGAAAGATCAGGACATGACTAATGGGTGACTGGAAAAGAATAAGTGCAGTGTTTAGCCTGTGAGATTGTTTATTGACTAAACTTTTCTACTATAGTCTATTTTTGACTGACCTTTTCTGAAATAAAAGGATTGGTTTAAGTCTGTCACTATGTTTATGAGGTTTTAGTTCTCATGATTAATGGATAAGTAAAGTAAAAAGTGACAAAAGGTTTATTCCCATAAAACTTTACCAGAAAGATCTATTTAATGCTATTACCAACTAATGTGTATACAAAATATGCAGACTCTGCCATGATATTATTTTAACCTTATTTAGACCTTATTTAAGCCAGGGACCATACTGCTAAAATTGAAATTGGCTGAACAGCACAAGAAGACACTTCATAACTGGTTTTCCATCTTTTATGGTGGAAAGTATGCTGCAAACTTGAGGCAAGTTTCCTGCTATAGTAGTACCACCTGTTCCTTGCTGTTACTTCACTGGTCAGTGGGGGCAAATTATGGGGGTTCACAGACAAGCGATGTCACTTCTGGTGCAAAATCAAAAGTGACACCATTGCATTGCAGCAATGGTCTCAAATTCACACCAATTGTATGGCTTAACCATAGATTTTGGGCAAATCTCCCCAACACGATGACGTCACTTTAAATTTTGCATATCACATCCAGTTTTGTGAGGCTTTCCTCACCCCACATTTCTCCCAGTGGGTTGCCAGCTGCAGCAATGGCTTGTTCTCTGGCAAACCACCAGGTGCAGTTGAGTTTGTTTCAATCAGCTGAAGAGTTCAGTGAACTGTGAAACTCACAGGACAGCTAAGTTGGATGAAGAATACCAGATGATATTCTTTTGCTTTTCGTTTGTTAAGACAATGTTAAGACTATGTATTTAAAATATTTATATACTATAATTTTATTTATTAAAGTATTTATATGCCACTTTTCTCCCCAATAGGAATTCAAAGTTCAAATACAACAATGCAATACAGACAGACAAACAAACAAACAAACAAACAGTAGAAGGGAGGTGGGAAATGCTTCAAAGTGTAGGGCAGTTCTTTCTTTTCAGTTTCTCTCTCTCTGCCACCAAATCTTTCACCAGTTCCAAGCTGTGCCCCTCAGGCTAAGAGCAAAAAACCCATGCTACAGGCTTCTACCTCTTGGCCAACTCAGACTTGAGAAGGTTACTTTGCACCAAAGGGGAGGGGAAGAGGCTCTGATACAAGGTCTTATGGCAGTTGGCTTGTGTTCCAGTTCCCTCCCATCCTGAACAGGACTTCAGTTTGAGTATCAATGAAATAGAAAATCTAAAGCTGAACAACAGTCAAACAACAAAATTAGACAATAGTCTTTCCAAAACACCACAACTCTCAGGCCAAAAATAAAAGTTTTCTCAACCCAAACCCATGAAATTAAAGGACTCCCCTCCCTTGTTTCAGGTTATAGTGGCCTCTTTTGGAAACATGATGGGAATGCCATTCAGTTCCTTCCCCTGCCAAGGATGAGAGCAAGGGGGTGGTGTTTGCCAGTGGCCCACAGAAGGCAGCCAGCACGCATGCTCTGTGGACATAGGACTCCCATCGTCGGCCTCTCTTCCCCACCACCACTTCACAGGCTGAAGGGAGAAAAATGGTGGTGGGGGGCTTACCAGCAAGGAGATTACACAAACTACATGGTGGGCAGTGCAGAAGAAGGCCATATAAGGTATCCTCACCCCATCCCCCACCTCTTTGACGCAGTGACACAGGCCTCCTTTGGAAGAGTGATAGGAAAAGTCTCATTTGCTTACAGTCTAAGGCATGTAGGAGATCAAATTCTAGAACATCAAATTTGCAACACCAGGATAAAGTCATGTCTTATTTGTCACACACTAAGCTAGTTGTAATGATTGTGCATGCTTATATAATTAAGGCTGGATGTTAATGTTTTTTAAGAAAATTTGACATTTGTATTCTCTCTTCTACCTTGTACCTTCTGAAAATATATCTAATAAACAAACGTTTGTTTAAAAAAAAAAATGTCTTATTTGTCACACACTGAATCTTATGCAGACCAGAACCAAGATGGTTCATATGGTCATACGTAGTTGTCTATATATTCTTCGTATATTCCTAGAATATTTACGCAGGATCATTGCCTCTTTTAGAAATGAATAGCTGCTGAAATCAGATAATGAGTTCTGTGGGAAACTGTGGGAAACATCTCCAAACTGTAGATTTTAGCATGCCTATAAACCTTTCTTCAAGTCTGTTTAAGGAGTTCTTGATAAAACAGTTTTATACATACTCTTTGTTGGTCTGACATATAACGTTTTGCTCTTGCTAACAAGAATACAACAACAGACTGGCTCCTTTTAAAAAAATATCTTAGGTGCTGAAAAGAGAAAGAGAAGGAATTAGAGGGAAATATTTTGAAATCAGTAAACAATGAGAACTGTTTCATATTTCATTATAACAGTCAGTGTGCAAAATATACCTGGTTTGATAGTTCAGTGGCAGCAGGAGCAGAAAAATTTGTATTTAAATGAAGCCAGAATACATTGGACAGGAACTGATATGATTATGCTTCGACTGATGTTTCATAAATAATGACACAGTCTAATGCTCATGAAGCAAAACTGATGACAGAAGTGAGAAGAATGCAATCAATAAGGCTGGGAAAACAGCCGAGAAATGTGTGATCATATAAGCAAAGGGGGTGGGAAAGGGGTGGTGAACTGGAGAAGGCAGCTTATTTTCCTGTGTTATGGAAGAAAGTGCCTTTGATAGTTGATTGGGGGGAAATGAAAGGAACATGAATGCATTCAGAAATGTCAGCAATTAAGCAAACGAGGAAATTACACAGACCAATGCTGAGAAAAAAATCACCTGATTGTATTAACAAATTAAATTATACAGTCAAGTTTCATAAATGTTGACACCTGCATAGACTAATCAAGGACAGCAACAGTCATATAAGAGGGGTTGCTATGCTGAATAACCATGTAGGGTTGTCCCCCCCCCTCCATGTATAAGTAGGTCACAATGCACATATAAGACAGCAGTCCTAAGCATGTCTACTCAAAATCCTACACAGATATGTTCAATGTGGCTTACACCCAGGACTGTGTCCTTAGGATTGCGTTGTAGGAGTGCATATGAAACATATGTCTGGTAATGTAACTGGGAACCTGCAGGAGTGTGTATATGCTTCCTTGTGCAGGGGTGGGGTAACAAATTCTCATTTTAGCTAACAATTGTGTTGTAAATAAGTCTGATTTTAAATACTGATTTCAGAATGTATTAAAATTAATACCTATCCATGATTTTGTTAACTATGTAAAAATAAGCATTATATCTAATCTTCAAAGGACCCATCTGTGCATACTTAAATTTATGGATCAGGGCCAGAGAATGCAAGAGGAGTTTTTTCTACAAATTCAGGGGGACACCCAGGTTGGCGAAAAATAAATAAATTACAAACCATAAAATGGAGGGGGTATGTGGAGTCCTCTTATTAGGGAGGACTGGTTTTCCCTTTAAATGTGCTCTTTGCTTTTGTAAACGGGGTAGTTTCTGTTGCCACCAGGAATTTAAGGATTTCCAAACCTTCTCTCTGTTTCTTTTGCTGGTAAGGTGACCTAGAGTCGGGGCTTTTCAGGGATCTATGTGGTCCTGAGGAAAGATAGAACTAAATTCGGGGATAAACTTGAACAAAAGATGATTTATTGAAGAACAAAATATGAGGTTGGTCATTCTGTAACTATCTTGAATAAAGGGACTTGAAAATATGTCTATCAAATGTATCACACACACTGTCTTTTTTCCTTTACTTTTTGTTTGTTTTGACTTTCAGTTCCAACATTAACAGGAGTCACTTTTTCCTATAGTCAGCCACACAGGCTAAGGACATATATACTGCACTCTTTTAGAACTCACTTAGAACTAACTGAACACTCACTGACTTAACTCTCTAACTGAACAATTCCAACTGATTTCTAACTGTCTCTCATAACTGACACACTGACACACCCAAACAGATTCACTTCAAAAACCCCTCCCACACTCTGTCATCCACCAATCACAGCACATTTGTCTTTCTCAATCACTCTAGTCTACTAACCATGCACGCCAACCAAGCATTTAAAGGTACACACACTCTCATCAAGCAAGGAATCATTACAGGGTATTTTAAAAATCTGAAATGGACTTCAGTTTTCTGTGCATGTGTCCCAGCAATGCTGCAGTTACACAGTCAAGGGAGAAGGAGTTGAAACACTCCCCACACACATACACACTGCTGCCAAGGTAGCAATGTTGGAGGCTGGCAGGAGAAGAGGAGCAGGAGCTGCCACCAGCCCCAAGGCAGCAAAGGCATTGGTGCTATTGGCAGGCAGGGGGTGGGAGATGATGGAGGTAGCAAACCAGAAAAGAAAGTGCAAGAGCTGCTGAGGCAACAGGGCTAGAGTTGGGCAGCAGCAGGAAAGAGGAGGAGGAGGAGTCAGTCAGAACACCTTCCACCACCACCTGAGCAACTGACTGATGGGGGGGGACAGTTGGGCAGATGGAGGTAAACAAGATTCCCCCTCCCCTATGAGTTTAGCAAGGACCTGCAGGGAAGTGTGTGGGCCTGAGGACAGATGGAAGAGCAAGCGGGAGGGGGGAGGATGGGATTCCCCCCCACAAGTCTCAAAGGTTCCCACTTCTATTCATTTTGGGGGTTTTTTATCAGTTTCCCCTCACATTTATGAAGACTTTATTTTAAAGTGTAATGTATTTGTTTTTTTCAAAAACTGGATGAAACAACTGGTGTCTCGATTACAGACCGGTGATCTCCTTGCCACATGAAACACCCCTTTTGAAGTGGAGAAGATTTTTAAAACATCCCCCAGCTGATGCACAAACTCTTGGACACAGCTGAAGTAGCTCCTTGTATCATAGGCTTTAGTGATTATATACATATTTAAGAAGCACTAATTAATTACCTAAGAAGGACGGCAGTATGGTATAGCCCGATCTTGTCAGTTCTCAGAAGCTAAGCAGGGTTGGTGCTTGGAAGGGAGACCACCAAAGAAGACTCTGTGGGGGAAGTCAATGGCAAACCATTCATGCTTCTCACTTGCCTTGAAAATCCCTTGCTGGAGTTGCCGTAAGTTGGCGACAGCACTTTACATACACACAATTCACTACCTGCTGTTTCTAAGTGAAGTTTCAGTAATTGTTCTGTTATTTATCTATTTTCGTGGCATAATGCAACAATTGGAAGTCTGCAGAGCCATGTCTGCTATAATTATTGGAAGGAATTATGCAGTAGAGTTGTTCTGAAAGATAATCAGGTACAAATTAGAGGGTTTTTAAAATATTGCCTACGGGCTTTTATGCACACTTGACTTACTCCTGATTTTCCACAAGCATTGGAATCAGTTTGGGTATAGTTCTTCTGCATGCCTTGCCTTTCCCTGCATTTTCACAGCTGTGGAGTCAGTTTATTTTCTTCCGCACTTTCATTCGCAAATGAAGATTTTCAAGGGTGGTGGTGGTGTTGTCATCTGTGGTATCATCAGTGGAATCACAGAACTGCATTTAAAAATAATAGCATTAAATATTGGTATGTCACTAAAACATTGTAACAATGGGCTTAGCAGGTTCTCTGAATTCTCAGCTTTTTTTTTTTTAAAGTCTCTATATCCTGTCCTTATGGAGATATAAGGAAAATAATTTCTCCATGGGGGAAAAAGCTAGAGACTTACTTTGTTGTTGTTGTGAATGAACGCTGTGAATTCAAAAACATGCTAAGTCTATTGTTACAATACTCTAGTGATACATCAATATTTCAGTGCCATTTAAAAAAATAAGAAAACAAAACCACTTGTCTTCAGCATGGAAGGGAGGAGAGGGAGTGGTTTGACCATGACAGTTGAATGATAGAAAAATGGGATGGAGGTGGGTGGGAGTGGGTGGAACAAAGAAAATGGGGGGGGGATTACACATGAAAAAAGGGAGACTCAAAATTGGCTTCTAGGGAAAAAAATGGGGTAAAGGTGGTCTCAAAAGAATCATAGAAAAAAACAGAGGAAAAACAAACAGAACCCCAAAATGAAGCAAAAACTAAAGCCCAAAAATGCATGCAGAAATCAGGATAAACCAAAGCAGTATGGGGAAGAGCTGACTAAAAAATAAAAAGAAAACCCATATTGAAAAGCCCTTGGCCCTGTAGTTATTTTTTGGTCAATGAATATCTAAACTCAAAAGTGTCTGTTATTTTGATGTACCACTACTTCACACATGCATTCATTTTCTTTATAAGAACATAAGAGAAGCCAATGTTGGATTAGGCCAATGGCCCATCCAGTCCGACACTCTGTCACACAGTGGCCAAAAATACCAGGTGTCATCAAGAGGTCCACCAGTGGGGCCAGGACACTAGAAGTTCTCCCACTGTTGCCCCCCCCCCAGCACCAAGAATACAGAGCATCACTTGCCCCAGACTGAGAGATCCTATCTATACCTTGTGCCTAATATTTATTTATTTATTTAATTAAATTTGTATCCCGCCCTTCCAACATGGGCTCAGGGCAGCGAACATAGAGGCAAATGTCATACATAAAACAATAAACAATCATTACCTATAAAACAGTTAAAAGTCAGTGCTCAACAGACCATATCAATTCCATAATTAAATGCCAATAACACACTTCGAGTAAACACAATTGTCTCTGCTCAATTGATGTTACACTATAAGTGTCATCCCCATACCAGGGCCAGTGCGCCTCATGATGTTAATACAATGGTACTACAATGGCGGTGGCAGCCCCTACTCGAAAGCCTGGCGGAAGAGCTCCGTCTTACAGGCCCTGCAAAACTGCATAAGGCCCCACAGGGCCCTGATCTCCTCCGGGAGCTCATTCCACCAGGTAGGGGCCACCACCAAAAAAGCCCTGGCCCTGGTTGCAGCATATTTAACTACCTTGGGGGCTGGGATAACCAACAGATGTTGCCCCCCCCTGGCCGTAGTGCCCTTGGGGGAAAGGCAGTTCCTCAGGTAAGCTGGACCCTGGCCATATAGGGCTTTAAAGGTAAGAACCAGCACTTTGAAATAGATCCAGTATGCTATTGGCAGCCAGTGCAGTGCCTTCAGCACAGGCTGGATATGGTCCCGCCTAGTGAGACCCATCAGCAGCCTTGCTGCTGCATTCTGCACTAGCTGCAGCTTCCAGATCTGCAACAAAGGCAGCCCCATGTAGAGAGCATTGCAGTATTCTAACCTCGAGGTGACCGTCACATGGATCACTGTGGCAAGGTCGTCACGATCCAGGTAAGGAACCAACTGTCGTGCCAGCCAAAGATGGTAGAAGGCTGACTTGACAGTGGCTGCCACCTGGACCTCCATCGTTAAAAAGGAGTCCAGGAGCACTCCCAAACTCCTAACCCTCGGCGCCAGCACCAAAGGCACCCCGTCAAATGTCGAGAGAGGGAGCCCCAACTACGAACCGATCCGACTCAGGCCCAGGACCTCTGTCTTCACCGGGTTTAGTTTCAGCTGGCTCAGCCTTAGCCAACCAGCTACGGCTTGCAACGCTCAAATGAAGGTAATCGGGACTGGAGTCCGACTGGCCGTCCAGCATCAGAGCTGGGTGTCATCTGCATATTGATGACTCCCAATCCCATAGCTCTGGGCAATCTGGGCGAGGGGGCTCATGTAGATGTTAAATAACATCAGGGACAGCACCGCCCCCTGAGGCACCCCACACTCAAGAGGATGTCTCCGGGACCACTAATCCCCAATCACCACCCTCTGTCCCTGACCTTGGAGAAAAGAGGCAAACCATTGAAGGGCAAGCCCCTGAATTCCCATGTCGGCGAGGTGGTGGGTCAACAGCTGATGGTCGACCGTATCAAACACAGCCGACAGATCTAACATCAGCAATGCCACCACACCGCCTCGATCCAGATGTCTTCGGAGATTGTCAGTCAAGGCAATCAATGCCAAGGTCCAAAAGAGCATTCTGTGAAGAAATACTTTCATTTAGCCATTCAGTGCTGCTCTTGACTTTTGAAGCAAACATCCTCAGTTTTATTTTTCTTCTTTATGTCTAGAAATGGCATTTGTTTTCCATTCCATTCTTTCTATCAGTCTTCTAATAGTGCTAATGTCTCTCATCTCTCTTGCCTATTTAATTGAAAACAAACTGGCAGTCATGCTGCAACTGTGAGTCCCCTGAGGCATCTCCATATTCTGAAGTGCTGATTTGAATTGGGGCCATGTCTTGGGGGCAGGAAACATGGGGGGTGAGAGTATTTAGAGCACATGCAGCACTCTAACTCAGCAAATAATATTCCCATGACATTTCAAGTCAGAAAAATGGCACCAGGGGTGGGAAGCCTGAGGCCCTCCTCCTGCATGCCACAGTTCCAATACAAATGGCATTTCAGAATGGAATTCCCATTGGGAACTATCAACTGAAATGTGAGTCTCTGTGGCCATCACATACTAGACATTGTATCTCATTCAGCCCTGACAGCCTAGGTGCATACAAGTATGTGTATGTACATGCATCTCCATCTGTATAACAAGGAACAAAGTAGGGTCTCCAGCCTCATTTTCTTCTTGGTCCCTTCCTTTCTTGAATTCTCATGTCTCCACAACAAATTGATTATTCAAGTTCCTGCTTTTTTAGATGATATTAGAGGGGTTTGTTTGTTTGTTTAAGCAATTCCAAATGTCTGGCAACTTTTATGCCTTCCTAGAAATCTGTTATCTTCCTAAATCCCATCCTACTAACAATAAACAGCAGGGATGTCTTGATTTTTTTTTTTTAAAGTTTATAAGTCAAATTTTCCTTATTTGACATTTGTTTACTTTCAAGAACTTTATATGCTAGAAAACCTTAATTCTAAAACCTCATATGTTCACATAGATAATTTCTAAGCAATTTAAAATGAACTATGAGTTTTGAGTATGTACAGTGGCAATATTCAGCATGGAAGCTTCCCAGATAGCTAAAAAATAAAGGATTTCTTTATCTATAGGACTATCCCAGTAATAGATTTCAAAATTAGTTGTTTACCCATATGGATCCAAGTGAAAAACAAAACAAATAATTTATATTGTACCTGAAGATGGGCTAGTAGCTCTGTGACATTTTGGGGGTTTTGTGTAGCTCTTTCTGCTTCCCCATTTGAAACAATAGTTCAGTCAATAAAACTACATGTGTTTCAACTGCATATTGTGAGATGATGATGATGAAGAAGAGACTGGATTTATACCCCACCCCTCACTACCCAAAGGTGTCTCAGAGCGGCTTACAAACTCCTTTCCCTTCCCCTCCCCACAACAGACACCCTGTGAGGTGGGTGGGGCTGAGAGAGCTCTTGAAAGAAACTGCTCTTTTTTAAGAACAGCTCTTATCAGAACTACGGCTTGTCCAAGGTCATCCAGCCAGGTGCAAGTGGAGGAGTGGGGAATCAAACCCGGTTCTCCCAGATTAGAGTCCGCGCACTTAACCATTACACCAAACTGTCTCTCAAACTTGTGTTAGAAACAAGTCCAGAATGTAATGCTCTTTGGAAGGAGCTGTCTATGAAGACTATTTGGAAGCTTCTGCTGGTTCAAAATATGGTAGTGTGCCACAGTGACCATATCTAACAAGTTTTAGAGGTTCTACATTGGCTGTCAATTTGCTTCTTGTAACAATGTATTTATTTAGAAGCAGGGGAACCAAAAAGGACCTGAGACAGAAAATCTCATTTCCTTTCCCCCACTATTTCTTTTCCCTTCCCTGAAAACCCCCTTAGCATCTTCCCTTTTGCTGCCTCCCTCTGTCCATCCTATCCACTTGCCAACCTACTTTTCTTATCCTTTCCCCACTGACAGCTTTCCATCCTTCGCTACCCCAGTAGCCTCCTGCCTCTACCTGGGAAAACTATGGCCTACTTGCACAAGCCCAATTGTACAGTGAGGAACCCACAAGATCTTGTAGGGGAGCACCTCATTCCCCCCTTTATACCTCTCCCCACACCATTTCTTCTCTTCCTCCTCCTGGCAGCCCCCATATACTCACTTTCCCTGCTTCCTTCTCTCCTTCCCACACCCACACCGGCCTACTTTTTATCCTCTCCCATCTTCAGCTGTATTTATTATTTATTTACTTCATTTATACCTTTCTCTTCAATGGGGACCCAATAACAGTTTGAACCATTATCCTCCATTTTATCCTCACAAAAATCCAGTGAGATACATTATTTTGAGAATAGAAGATCACTCCGTGAGCACCATGGCAGAGTGGGGA
>NW_015164183.1:1728107-1753975 GCF_001447785.1 Gekko japonicus
GGGAAAGAGAGGAACTGAGCCCCAGATTTACCATACTGGCATTATCCATGCTGGAGGCTTCTCCTTTCCAGTAGCATTAGTGGCAGCTGAGCCTGCCTAACAGCTGGAAAATGGTGAGTGGGCTGGGAGGCTTTTGAACTCCTTTTAAGCTTGGATGTTGCAGTGGCTGTTTCCTCCCCTGCCCCTGGGAACTTTATCTTGTTTTTTAATGGCATTATGTTGTTATAACAGTATAGCATTATGTGTACTAGGTTATCTTATTCCCAGCTTTCATTTTTTTAAAGTCTCTAGCCCTCACCATTGTGTAGATATGAAGAAAAGGGCATATCTATACAATGGAAAAGGATAGAGACTTACTTTTTTAAAAATGAAACCTGGGAACTCAGAGACCATGGTACACATGTTGTTGTCAGAATATGAATATAGAGGCACAAGTGCAGAGATAATGTTTACATGTATAAAGTTAGGTTGCGCCTGCAGACAACTTGAGGATACAAGCTTGAGAGATGTGGGCGTGTACTGAGAGGCTCTGTCAGTCTCATCTGTGTGAGGCAGCCTGAAGTCTGATTGGCTGTCGCGACTGTCTTGGTCATACACAGAGATTCTGAGAGTGACAGTTGTTCAGTTACTCTCTGTCAGTTGGTGTGTCTGTGAGCTTAACTGTTATTAGCTCTATGTTGATCTGTTATTATGTACAAAGTTATTGTTTAATCATTCACCAGTTAATAGTTATATAAACACCATTTGACTTAACCGTATTTGGTGTGGTTATTTTGAGTCTTCCACGAGAAACATTAACAGAAATATTTTCAACAGTTGTGTGTGTGTAGTGTGTGTGTATATAAAATGCTATCAAGTTGCAGCCAATTTATGGTGACCCCATAGGGTTTTCAAGGCAAGGGATTGCACAAAGGTGGCTTGCCATTGCTTTCTTCTCCCACCCAAGTACTGACCCTGCTTAGCTTCCAAGAGCTGATGAGATTGGGACGGGTCATACTATACCATTCCATAACCCCGGCACATGTATTACCAGGGCTCTAGTCGGGGGGGAGCTCTCAGGTACGGAGCTCCGGAAGAGAACCTCTAGGGGGCGGGGCAGTCACGTGGTGAAGCCCCGCCCCTTCTTTACCCCACCCTCTGCTTCGATCCTCATTCCGTTTGGGAATGAGGATGAAGCAGGAGGGTAAGTAGCCGGGCCTTCCGGTGATGTCAGGGGGTGTGGCCTTCTGTCACTTCCGGTGATGTCAGGGGGCGTGGCATATGCAAATAAGTTATGCTAATGAGTTATGCTAATGAGCTCCGGCAGCTCTTTTTCTACAACAAGACCCCTGTGTATTACTATACTGTTATGTCAACATAATACTATTCAACTGAGGGGTTTTTTAAAAAAAAGAAAAGAAAGAAAAGAAAGCCTGCCCTGTGGCAGTGGAGGCACTGACCACTGCAACTGCCAAGCCTCATGGAAGTCCAGGATACCTGCCCTGGCTAAAGAGCAGGCTCTGCTGCTTTAACGCAACCAGCAGGGAGAAGCTTCCAACAGAGTCAGTGCCCACATGGTAAATCTGAGGTGAGTTTGGTCCTTTCTGTTTTAAAATTTAAAGGGCCAGAGGTGGAGGTCAGGTTTACCTGACCATCA
This sequence comes from Gekko japonicus, assembly GCF_001447785.1. NCBI lineage: Eukaryota > Metazoa > Chordata > Lepidosauria > Squamata > Gekkonidae > Gekko > Gekko japonicus. Next base: position 1,729,744 of record NW_015164183.1, read on the forward strand.
GCTGTTTGCCAGCATCTGCTGAATACAAGCTGTTTCTTGAGCTGGCTTCCTCTCTCTCCCTCTCCACTACTCCACCTCCCTGTAACACTCCCAAAAATCTAGGAGATGCATTTTTGTTACTTACTTTTGGAATTTCAGGAGTGCTTTATATCATTTCAGATATCCCTGAGCTACTAACCCAAAATTGCTAATTTCAGGTGTAAATGTGGCTTGGGTATATCTGAATGCATTCCCCTAGGAGCAACAGCAGGCTTGTCCTCTTTGGCTGACTTCTCTTTGCCTTATTAAAGGTCTGCCTTATCTGTAGTAGGGTTGCCACCCCAGCACTGGCAACCAGTGAGAGCTCGATTGGGTCAGGGACATGTAAATTAATGCCACCCCAATACAATGACACTAAAACCTTGTTTGTGCTGAAAGGGTAATGCTGATTCCTCACCCCCTTCCCATTTTTCTTTGCTGCCCTATGAGTGGCCATGGGGAACAGAGCCTGCCAGTGGTGTATCTGGCAGCCCTAGCCCTAAGGCCAACTTCTTTGATGGCTCCACTGCTCTGGAACTCCAATGAGATCTGAGCAATTCCTGTGCCTCTGCATTTCAGCTGTGATTCACCCCCTCAGTTTCTCACCCCAGATCCGACCTCTCTTCCAGGTGTTAAAGGTCCAGTCACTGTCAGTCAGTTTACCATCAGGCACCACCTTATAGACCACCTATGGCACTTTAGCAGCACTACCTGTGTTGCTGACTTTGTGAGTAGATGCTGAAGGTGACTCCTCAGATCCCCTTGGAGTCAGGCAGCTCAAAGATCCCTTTGGAGTACTGGACAGGGAATACCAGAGACAAGGTCAAAACAGACAAAAAGTCTTCAGGTAATAAATTCTACAGATGTACAATGCAGGGCCCTGTTTTGTTTACCACAGCAAAGGGAGCTATCATGGCAAATTAAGAGCAGCTATAACTGTTGCTTAAATCCTATTGCTCACTAAGAAGCACATGCAAACATCAATGGCATGCACAGACCAACATCAGCCTGCTGTGTTCTGCTTTCTGCCATCTTGCTGGTTTTGAGAAACACAACTTCCCTAAGAAAGGAGTTTTGAGTTGCTTCATTTCCAGGAGATCAGTGTTACTTTCACAGGTACTTCATATCCTCTGAAAGAAACTTCTGTTTGAGTAACCAACTCTGCATCATAGCACAGCGCATGGAAATGGAACATAATGTCATGACTGTAGATAACAAAATATTCTGCCTTTCCTGTTCTGCTGCCCACTGGGAACTCCCATAGTCAGAGATGCAGTACTGTACATTAATCTTCCCAGCATTACACAGGACATCTGTAACTCAATTCCCCTGCATGCTCAAAATCGAATATGTCCAATTTCTGAAAGATAAGAAACAAGGATGATATTGTTAATCAGTCACATATTTCTCACTGGGAGTCAGGTTCAGGAACATAACACGGCAGCATGGAGGATAAAATAATAATGCACAGTGAAGTCAGAAATGTATTAAGGACAATAACCTTGTTATAATTGAAGAATTACTTGGGGAAAAGAAACAAAGAGGAGTGATTCCTGGTGTGTTCTCTCCAGAGTTCCGGACAGTAGGCAAAAAGTGGTATAAGGGAAATGCGATAACACATCGCTCCTTGTCTCACAGCTGAATATGCGCACAGCCTTAATTGAAAAGCATCGTGCTTGAATTAATGTGATGTGATATGAAAGTTCTGTCTGTGGGATGATTCTTACATGCATGCACATCTCTTTCTCTTTCATCATTTCAAGGACTCTGGGCCCAGACAAAGCCGTCCTTCCTTTAGACCCCAACCTCTGTATGCATATATATACAGATTCTATTTCTTTCCTCCTCCATTTGATACCTGGATGAGGACACGTCTGCAGGCAGGGTACCAGTAAAGTCCTCCATTTGATACCTGGATGAGGACGCGTCTGCAGGCAGGGTACCAGTAAAGTCCCAGAAATGACATTTGCACAGAGGCACACAGACACACAAAAAGATATAAACATACTATCATACATACAATCAATGCAATTAACAGCTTTTAACTGTTTAATACTCTATTAATGGATCCCAATGTGGGTAATAAACTTTAGGCATAGTATGTTGTAAAAGATACCTACACTTTCTCTAGGGACCTGTCCAATGCCATCAATGTGTGCTACAGTGCTAATCCAGGAGCACGGGCAGTATAACACTGATGTATCAACCATTGCCCCATGTGGTCAGAACACACATATATCCTAGATATGTGCCTGTGTGTCTTTCCAATTGGAGATCACATTCATACTCATACCAAAACTGCCTAGTGTGAGGCAGAAATCTTCCTTCCATCATCCCTCATTCCTTGTCTGGACAACTGCTGGCTTCAAAGCAAAATAAATGACAATACCAATCATGAAGTACAATCAGGTCCCTTGCCAATTCTGATGTCTAGGCATCAGAACTGCAAATAATCTAAAGGGGGAAAGAACTGCACTATGCATCATTCACCAGACGGAACTCCAATGTGAAAAGCCTTGAGGCTCAGGAGATCTATTGCCAGTCAGAGTAGGCAATACTGACTTTGATAGACCAGTGCTCTGACTGGATAAGGGAGCTCCATGTTTTCATGAGGGTTGTCTTGGGGCAGGCAAAAGCATACTTTAGAGTGAGTTCCCATTTATAGAACAAAAGAGGTGGTGGCTTGGGAACCAAAAGGGCAAGTACAAAGACCAGATGTGGGTATTGGAGTGGGTGGTTTATGAGCCCAAATAAAATTGGGATGAATCTAGGAGGGAAAGGACACTGTAATACTTGGGGATCAAATTAAAACCTGGGAAAATGGAACAGAAGTTGTTGACTCAAATATGGACACAGATCCTAAGAAATGAAATTTGATATATTAATAGCAGCTGAGTCTGTTGTAGCAAAAGTCTCACTGATAAGATCTGGGTCCTTGATTAATCATGTGAATGCCAGTTCTAAGTGAAGTAGGACTTGTCAGGCAATTCCCTACTTATTCCGCCCCCACTGGGTGTCTGTAAAGTGCCACCAACAAGTGGCTTTCAAGGCAAGTGAGAAGAAGAGGTGGTTTGCCATAGCCTTCCTCTGCCAAGGGTTCCTTGATGATCTCCCAAGTACCAACCCCGCTTAGCTTTCAAGGTCCGTCAAGATCAGAATACACCAGATTGCCTTCGATCCCCCTGTTATTTATTACCATTTAGAAAATTAACTTGTTGCCTCTCCACAAAACTATTCAAGGGGAATGTTGTAGTTTGGATTGAAGGACTATAAGGGAGGGGGCATTACCAATGTGCCAGGCACACCTCAAAGAGAAGGGCATTCCAAAGGGGACACCACTGAAAAACCCTTTCTTGAGTTACCACCTCATCTCTGCAGATGGGGAGCACAAAGAGCAGTTCCAAAGAAGAGGATATTAACTAGTGGTCTGGATAGAATGATAGGAGGCAGTCCTTCAGGTACCCTGGCCCTAAGCCTTTTAGGGCCTTCAGGGTGACAGCCAGCACTTTGAATTGTGCCCAGAAATAAATATGGGGATAAGCAGGACTCAACACCAGTATGCTGAGAACATTACAAGAAGAAAGTAGATGTGGCAGGCAACAGCTTTGGTGAACCTAAAAGGAATTTCTGCTTGTCTGTGGTGTACCACCATGGAGAAAGATCAAATTTAGAGTTTTTCCCAGCAGCAACAAAAGTGAGCAACCCAAATAATAGTCTGCATACCATACCATTATCAAGACAGTTTGCCATTTTGCCTAAGCTACGCTAGCAATGTAATAACAGCAACCTAATTTCAACTGTATCGTATAATTAATTAACAGTTCTCATGGGCATCCTGGCTCACACAATAAGATTCAGGAAGCATTTTAAAATCCTCTTATTCAAACTGTGCTGTCTCCAAATGTCTTTGCTCAAAGGGAAAAAACTTTAAAGAAGAGTTTTTTCTGCTTCTTTTACATTTATCACTAGCAGGTTCCTGCTAAGTAAGTGGTTGGAAAATAAAACAATTTATTCACCCTGTCTAAGTATCCTGGAGCAGCATGCCTCCTAAGTGAGAGTCCAGTTCATTGTCTGTTATGACTCTTCCTCAATGACCCAGAGTAAAAAAGAAAAGAAAAAAAGATTGCTTTTCACCACTTTTGATGCTGCATTTAACTGAAATACAATACGAGAAGAACATCTCTTGGTTTCAGACAATCTGGCTACTACAGATAATTGCCATATTTATATATACAGTGTAACCCCATCTTAAAATAGTTGGGCTTGTATGAATGTGGTTCTGCAATAGTTGACTGCTTCTCTCTTTTTTTAATATAAACTTTTTATTGATTTTCTTACTACACACTACAGAATGGACTTCCAGTGGATGGCGACTCATGACGGTCACACCCCACCGAGCTCCGATGGGGGCGGGTCACATTGGGGCAGCAGGGAGGTGGATTGGCTGGTCCTGACCTCCCCGTGAAGCTCTTGAAGGGAGCTTCTAGCCTAGATCACTGAAGTGGCCACTCCCGAAATTCCAACTTGGGGGGAGTAAGCTCCTTTTGCTCCAAAAGGTCCCACTGCTCTGAGGTCATCAATGGCGCTCAGAGGCATTACCGGACCAGAGTGTACAAGAACTTAACTAAAAAGAGTAATCTAAGTGATAAAGCGATTCAGCGATGAAAGAAACAGTGAGTTAAGTTTAAAAAAGAAAGACATATATTAAAAGGGTGGTGGAATAAATATCAGCACAGCAAAATGGCATAGCTCCAAAGAAAAAGGGGGGTGGAAAACTCGTGGAGGAAGAACCCTACCTAGTAGCAAAACTAGAGTGTAGAAGCATGCCTGGCTTAAGTTTTTAACCACCCTATTCAGAACGGAATTCATGTGGGCTAACTTTTTAACCACCCTATTCAGAACGGAATTCATGTGGGCTAACTATCTATAACATAGAAAAGATCTTAGAACTTTTATGAACTTTTACCAAAGTATAAACAATGTCTCAGTGAAGGGGAAACATGGCGTCCAGAGGCAGAGGTTCTGCAGGAAATACCAGCACAGCATCATCAGTCACAAGACCGGAAAATACCAGTGAGTTAGCCACTGCAATTTCTGAAGCCATGTGCCCCCTGCTGGATCAGCTGATGAATCTCAATCAGAAATTTGATACTTTACAGAAAGAGCTCAAAGAAACTACAGCCAAATCAGAGAAGTCAGCCAAAAAGATAAAAAGGTTGAAATGAAGACCAAAGAAATAGATCAAAGAATGGACATTGCAGAAAAAGAAAGAGCTTCTGAAAAACAACTACTACAGCTACAAGTGGAAAGATGTCTCTATGTCCTGAGATTTCAAGGGGTGCCAGAGAAAAAGGATGAGAACGTAAGAGAAATTATAAGTGGAGCAATGCCCCCCTTGATTAATAACAAACCTGAATCAATACAAGTTGACATTGGTATGATCTACAGAACTTATTCGGAGTTTGATAAAAAAATAATCTCCCAGGGGAAATTTTTGTGAAATTTACAAAAAGATCAACAAGAGACTTAGTACTTAAAGTATCCACAGCTACAACAGTCAAAATTCAAGATGAGAAAAATATTGAAAAATGTTCCATACGAAATATACAAGAAAAGGAAGCAATAAAGAAATATTACAGCATTTCTTCAAAAGAACAATGTCCAGTACAGATGGATTTTTCCAGAATGACATTTATTCAACTTCAATGAGAAGAAAGAAAAGATTGACTCTTTATTAAAAGCAGAACTCTTTCTTAAACATCAACAAACACTGACCAAATGGAGAGATTCGGTTCCGGTTCCACGAGAAAGGTTGGGTGTGAGGTTAAGTGCGCGGACTCTAATCTGAGAGAACCGGGTTTGATTCCCCACTCCTCCACTTGCACCTGCTGATGTGACCTTGGGTCAGTCACAAGCTCTGGCACAGCTGTCCTTGAAAAAGAGCAGTTTGTGTCAGAGTTCTCTCAGCCCCACCCACCTCACAGGGTGTCTGTTGTGGGGAGGGGAAGGGAAAGGAGTTTGTAAGCCGCTCTGAGACACCTTTGGGTAGTGAAGGGCGGGGTATAAATCCTCTTTTCTCCTCATCCTCCTCCACCATCACCTGGTCAAGTACAGTTAATAATTAACACGAGTACTACTCAGTTATCTCTTAAGGACTTAAAATCCATGATACAAGAATGTGTATCACAAGCAAAAAAATTGAACCCATTCATGAAAAATAGATACATTAACAGACCACATTAAAATTGAAACGGAAGAAATAAAAAAGCAAATAAGCAAAAATAGACAAGAAATTATAAAACTCACAAATAAAAATTATAATACGGAAAAAAAGATAAATGAGTTGGAATATGAGGTACAGGAATTAAAGTTAAAAAATGAAAAAATAGAGGAAACATTGATACATATAAAGATGAATAAAGCAGCACAGATTATGGCAATAGTTCTCTGGAACTATTCTACGCAGATGAGGATGGTAAAATTATAGCAATTAAAATAAGACGGCAAGACAAGGAGTGCTTAATAATAAACATCTATGCACCGATTCAAAAACAGTAATCTTTTTATAAAGCTTTGTATGAAGTGTTGAAAAATATAGAGGGACAAAACCTATGTTTATTGGGAGATTTTAATGCAGTCTATGATACGGGAATCGACAGAAAACCACATTACAAGAAAAAGAGCCAAGTATTGCCGAAAATATTTTTAGACATGATAGAAGAGTATAATTTAATAGATGCATGGAGAACTAGAAATATACAAACAAAGGATTTTACTTTTTATTCTGCTAGACACAACTCATGGTCTAGAATAGATATGGCATGGGTAACAATTAGTTGGATGCATGAATTGCTGGAGGCGGAACATTTGCCAAAAACATTTTCAGACCATAATCCCATACTATTTACCTTTAAAGCCACCCTGAGCCTTCTTTGCGGGGAGGGCGGGGTATAAATCTGACAATAAATAAATAAAGAGGTAAGGAAAAAACCTAGGTGGAGAATGAATACAGGCTTGCTGAGGGACAAAGACTTCATAAAGAATACTAAGCTAGAAATCCAGGATTTTTAAAAGAGAAATATACAACACGGAACATCTATAGTAACAGTATGGGAAACATTTAAAGCATATATAAGAGGGTCGTGTATAAACCAGGAGGCTTGGAGAAGGAAGAAAAGAAAGGAAGCGTATATAACAATAGAACAAAAAATTTAAAATGAAGAAGATAAACTTAAGAAAAATGGAATTAAAGAGAGGAATGGAACATTAAAACTATTACAACACGAAAGGAATTTACTTTTAACAGAAAGGTAGCAAAAAAAATAGAATACGCAAAACAATATTTTTTTGAAAGTACAAATAAGCCAACAAGATGGCTATCATAAAGACTTAGAAAAGAAAGAGAGAAATGTACAATAGTAGCATTAAAAGATGATAAAGGGAATATAAAACATGGTACACAATAATTAAAAGATATAGTGGAAAAATTCTGTAAGAATTTATATAAACAGGAGATACAAAATGAGGAACAAATAAGTAAATATCTAGAAGAGAGTAGTCATAGGAAATTTGAGGGAAAACATAGAGACATGTTGAATGAGAGCATTTCAATGTGTGAGATAGTGGAAGCATTTAAAAAACAGAAGAAGAAAAAATCCCCAGGTCCAGATGGTTTACCGGCAGAATTATATCAAATCTTCGAAGAGCAGATTAGTCAATCATTTAAAGAAGTACTCCAGAACATACAAACAACAGGAAAACTACCGAATACATGGTATCAAACAGCAATTACTTTAATACATAAGTCAGATACTGATGATACAGAAATTAAAAATTACAGACCAATATCTCTTCTGAATGTCAATTATAAAATTTATGTGAACATTTTAGCAATGAAATTTAAGAAAGTTCTAACCCAGGTAATTCACCAGGATCAAGCAGGCGTCCTACCAAGAAGACATATAAAAACTAATATGCGGACAATCTTAAATACCATAGAATATTATGAACAACACCCAGAAAAGCAAATGGCACTGATGTTAATGGATGCAGAGAAGGCCTTTGATAACTTTTCTTGGGAATTTCTACTTCAAAACCTGAATAGATGGAATTGTGGAACACAATTTTTAACAATGATTAGTGCAATATATAAAAAACAATATGCCAACATGATTATAAATGGAGATATGTCCTCAAGAATCGAGCTACAGAAAGAAACACGTCAGGGATGCCCGTTATCACCATTATTACTCATATTCGCACTAGAAACACTAAATAGCAAGGTAAGAGAAAATAACCAAATAGAAGGACTTAAAACAAAAGGGGAAGAATTGAAAGTACTAACATTTGCAGATGATGTTGTATTCATAATGGAAAATCCGACGAGTCAATACTTATTAAATACTATTCAGGAGTTTGGATATAATGCAGGGTTAAAAATTAATTTGAAAAAGACAAAAAGAATAACAAAAAATTGTACACCCAAGGTAGTCCAAGAATTTGAAGGTTCCATATGCAACTGACATTCCAACTGCCTTGCGGGGAGGGGGGTGAGTTTGAGGTGTGGAATGCAGTGAAGTCCAATCAGCTTCCATATGCAAAAGACCTTGAAGGTTCCATATGCAACTGACATTCCAACTGCCTTGCGGGGAGGGGGGTGAGTTTGAGGTGTGGAATGCAGTGAAGTCCAATCAGCTTCCATATGCAAAAGACCTTGAAGGTTCCATATGCAACTGACATTCCAACTGCCTTGCGGGGAGGGGGGTGAGTTTGAGGTGTGGAATGCAGTGAAGTCCAATCAGCTTCCATATGCAAAAGACCTTGAAGGTTCCATATGCAACTGACATTCCAACTGCCTTGCGGGGAGGGGGGTGAGTTTGAGGTGTGGAATGCAGTGAAGTCCAATCAGCTTCCATATGCAAAAGACCTTGAAGGTTCCATATGCAACTGACATTCCAACTGCCTTGCGGGGAGGGGGGTGAGTTTGAGGTGTGGAATGCAGTGAAGTCCAATCAGCTTCCATATGCAAAAGACCTTGAAGGTTCCATATGCAACTGACATTCCAACTGCCTTGCGGGGAGGGGGGTGAGTTTGAGGTGTGGAATGCAGTGAAGTCCAATCAGCTTCCATATGCAAAAGACCTTGAAACACTGGGCGGGACTGCACAAAGCAGCCAGTCAACCCAGCCAGCGTCTCCTGACTGACAGTTCAAGCGTCCATACACTAAAGGAGTGCATTTTAGAACTTTGGCACCCACTATTCAATTATATATAAGGAGAGATGCATGGGAAAGAGCAGGTAAAGAAAGAGGTACTTTTCTCCCTTTCTCACAATACAAGAACTCGTGGGCACTCCATGAAATTGCTGAGCGGTCGGGTTAGAAGATTAACACATGGAATTCACTGCCACAGGAAGTGGTGGCGGCTACAAGCATGGATGGCTTCAAAAGGGAATTAGATAAGCATATGGAGCAGAGGTCCATCAGTAGCCACAAGGTATAGCTAGGGGCTCTGGGGCAAGTGATGCTCTGTCTTCTTGGTGCTTGGGGGGGGGTCAACAGTGGGAGGGCTTCTAATGTCCTGGCCCCACTGCTGGACCTCCTGATGGCACTGGTATTTCTGGCCACTGTGTGACACAGAGTGTTGGACTGGATGGGCCTTTGGCCTGATCCAACATTGGCGTCTCTTATGTTCTTATGTTCTTATGGAAGTAGCAGAAATGGATAAGTTAAGTCTAAGTTTACAAGGGAAAGATGAAAGTGCATTTTTTTGGGGGAAGATGGGAAAGCCTGTATAATTGGATTAACAAAGTATGGAAATTATAGACTCAAATGTATATAAGGATAAATGTATGTAAACAATAACAAAGTGGAAAACCAATAAATAAAATTTACCAAAACAAAAACAAAAACCACAGACCAAACAACGAAATGGAGCAGAGAAAGGGAAAGCAACGGGGGGAAAAACTGCGAACAGAAATCCGAGAACACGTTTGAAATTAAAGGCATTCTCCAAGCCCCCTCCCCAATCTATTTGCTTTGTTTCTCTCTCTCTCTCCCCCCTTCCTCCCTCCCTCCCCATCTATTTGCTTTCTTTTCTCCTTTCTTTCTTTTTCTCTCTCTCTCCCTCCCTTTCTCTTTCTCTTCCTTCCTCCCCCCTCCCTTCCCATCTATTTGCTTTCTTTGTTTCTCCCTCTTTCTCTGTGTTTCTCTTTCTCTCTTTCTTTCCACCTCTTTCATTGTTTCCTCCCACCTCTCTCTTTCTCTCTCTCTTAGACAAAAAATATCATTAGCAAACAAATATCATTGGACAAATAAATGTCAATATCAATACCTGGTTTTACCCCTTTTGTTTTTATTTTTGGCAGTGTCATTTAATATTAATGAAATTTGCATATTTTCCAATACAAATGTGTGTAGTATTTCTTCATGTCTTGCGGCTCTCAAACATCTGACATTTATTTTATGTGGCTCTTACATTAAGCAAGTTTGGCAACCCCCTGTTCTAGTAATTCCCTGTCCACTTGAAAAGGGAGACAGCTCTGAAGAGTGGAGTGATCCCTGGTTTGTTTAGAGAAAGAATTTGTGTAGTAGGTAGTGTATCCCTGCCTTCTGAAACTTGAAGAGACAGACTCAACAACTTATACCGGAGTGTCTAGCAGAAACTGAAACCAAAGCCTGTCATCTCAAAGGTTCTTGAACTTTGTGAAGAGCTTTAAAACTCCAGTTTGGTGTAGTGGTTAAGTACACCAGTTTGGTGTAGTGGTTACGTGCGCAGACTCTAATCTGGGAGAACCGGGTTTGATTCCCTACTCCTCCATTTGCACCTGCTGGATGACCTTGGGCAAGCTATAGTTCTGGCACAGCTGTTCTTGAAAAACAGCAGTTTCTGTCAGAGCTCTTTCAGCCCCACCTACCTCACAGGGTGTCTGTTGTGGGGAGGGGAAGGGAAAGGAGTTTGTAAGCCACTCTGAGACTCCTTTGGGTAGTGGGGTATAAATCCAATATCTTCTTCTACTTCTCTCTTACTTGCTGGAAACATATTAACTGGAGTTTGTGAAATTACTAAGTTACCTCAGAGTTATTATTGATTCACCTCAGATAGTTTACCCCTGATTCCATGCTGAATTCTACATTGAATAAAATATTTTGTTTATTTTTGAACTTTCAAAAGCCTTTTGTGTGCCATTTTCAGAAGCATAAGTTAAGGAGGAGATCTTGTCTCTTCCCTCAAGTTCCTGGGCTGAGCCAGCTTCAAAATATAATAATGTGAGGGTAGGACAGCCATAAACTTTCAAATAAGAAGAAAATAGCTAAAAGGGCTGCTCAGCCAGAAAGGAAGAAAAAACAGAGTGAAAATCCTGTGTGTGAGGGAGGAAATAGGGGGAGATTGCCATACCATGCAATCCTCATGTGCCAGTAAGCACATGCAACAATTGCAGTGTGGTGGGTTGACTGATATATAGAAAGTTTATACAAATTTGTATTTTTATTTTATTTTACAGCCTGAACAATAAAATAAATCTAGTTATGCTCTGTTCTATGGACAGAAATATCTGGGAACTTGAATTTTTTCTAATGTATCTATTTCAGCAACTAGTAAATGCATACATTACAAAAAGACATAAGCTGTGGCATAGTGGAAGCACTTGTGATATTGGATATCAACTTGTGATATGTGTTTAAGGAGAGCATACACTGACAGCCTGTGCTAGGCATGCTCACAGAGAACAGCCATGCCTCTTAACCCAGCTTTTGGATGTATTTTTTTGTCATTCAGCAAATGGGTGTGAAGGGCTGTGGCTTGTAAAATCCCATCCCTGTGCTGATATTTATAAATGCAGGGTTAAGGTTAAGCTCTGCCCCTATTTTCAAAGGATTTTCTTATCAGTCAAGGCTGGGAGCTGAGCTCCTGTGGGACTTGAGGCTTGCAGCTATATTGCTAATGGATAATGCCTTGAAGCACCATCTAGCTTTGCTCATCTTCATCCAGTTTTCGTTTCCTCTTTAGCTTCAGCTTCTCTGTAAAAAAAAAAAGTTGGAAATTGTCATAACATTGATGACAGTATGTGTACTTTTTAAATGCAGCCAATGCAGCACAATGTGCTACTACAAAAGTATTGTGACTTTTTAAAATTAATTTCCTCTGTATAGGTTTTTCAGGACTCCTAAACTGTCAATTCACCCATTGTATCATGTATGCAGACACACTGCACAACCCTAATACATGTGCATGCCCGCTATCCTCAATGCACCAATATTTTTGCCATATTTCACATGAATCATAGAATTAACATATTGTCCCCCAAGCACACATATACACATACCGTTCGCAGCTGCAGTGCTTAAAAGCTCTGCCTCATAACCAAGAAGAAGAGAGAATTATTCATACCCCTTTGAGTCACTCATTTCTCCATAAACAAACAGGCTTATGCAATAACAAAAAAGCTTCCCAAAAGCCAAATAACAGTAGAAATATATAAGGTGAAGTTTATTTTTCTTTGAATCTCCTAATCTTTGGCAAACCTATTAACAGTTTTTCTTCCATTTTCTTCTGAAGCTGTGCTCAAAGTAAGCACCCTAATGAGGCAGTCATTCTAAACACGTACAGACAAAGAAGTGGTTTCCTTAGCAACAAGAACCATGCAAAAGCTCTTTGAGCAGTTATTTCCCTGTATGATGGTTGAATTTCTCGTTGGTTCCCATAATCTGTTTGCCCAAGTTCATGGGCATTGATAGACTGTCAGCCAGTTTGGAAATGAAGTATGCAGGAGGAATGAAGTAATTGTTCAAAATGTTAATGTATATATTTCAGTTTAGAGTTGCATGTTTCAACTGAAACTAAGTCATGGGTAACCTGATTTCCTCATGCTGATGTACACAAGCCAAAGAACAAAAGCTCGTGGGATCTTAACCAGCAGGCTTCAACTACTTTACATATTTTAACATATTTATATCCTACTGTTTTACAGATAAGAGATCCTTAGGAAGTTCTACAATGATATATAATCATACGCTTAAACTTCAAATCACAAAACAATTAAACAAATACCACAAAACACAGAAAATACAGGCCTCAGTTGGGAAGACATTCCACAGCTTTGGGGCTGCCATAGAGAAGCCCTTGTTTCATATTGCCGACTCTAAATGTGGAGCCTGGACTCTGGAGATTTCTTGGAATTACCCAGACTACAGAGTAGAATGACAGTCCCAGGGAGTAGCATAAGTTTTCTGGGACTAGAATGACAGCCTCCAAGGGGAATCAGGGCCCCTGAGAGTAGCAGAACTATTTTGGGCCTGGAATGATGGCCCCAGAGTGCAATGACAGTCCCTGGGAGCAGTGTTCCCTCTAAGCTGAGTTAGTGTGAGCTAGCTCAATTTTTTTAGCCTCTAGCTCACATATTTTTGTCTTAGCTTAGGAAGGATGGCTCCAGAGCAAACTAATTTATGCAGTAGCCTAATTGCTGGCTCACAACTATAATGGCAGTAGCTCACAAAGTAGAATTGTTGCTCACAAGACTCAAGAGCTTAGAGGGAGCATTGCCTGGGAGTAGCATAGGGATGCAGTCCTCCCAGTGGGACCTGCAGATCTCCTGGATTTACAGCTCATCTCCAGACTACAAAGACCAGTTCTCCTGAAGAAAATGGATGCTTTGGAGGGTGGACTATATGGTGTTATACCCTGATGAGTTTCTTTGACTCCCCAAACACTTCCGTCCCCGGGGTCCCCTAAATTTCTAGGAATCTCCCAACCCAGAGTTGCCAACCCTAGTAGGGGCCTCCCAGAGCAGGGCCTCAGACTGGGAAGGTTTGTAAAGAGAAGAGATGGCCCTTAAGCATCCCTGTCCCTTATCTTCATACAGCATTAAATATCAGAAGCATACTTTGAATTTGAATTTGACCTGCAAACCAACTAGGAACCATGACACTTGTTTCAAAACTGGAGTAACATGTTCCAAATGGGTATTAGGAGCTGGTAATCTGGCAGCCTTGTTTTTACATTTGCCATTCCTTGGTTGGTTGGCCTCAAAAGCATGAGGAGGCAGGACAGCAGAAACCAGCGTCAGACAATGCTCTAACCCCAAACTTTTACCATATATATTTTGGACAACTATAGCCCATTGCTCAACACTGCCCCCCATTTTGCTCCTGTTCCTCCATCAAACAAAGCCAAGGTAGGCAACCTGGCAAGCCTAGCACTTTCTGTTCAAAGGCAGCCACATATAAATCATGTTATAAATCATCTGGGCATGTACAAATCAAGGATGCTCAAACACCTGCTAGTTCAGCTCACATTCTGCTCTCCAGTCATGAGCAAGGAATCAATTTTTCATTGAGCAGTTTGGCTGTTCATGATAAGCTTGAGCCTGTTTGTCAGTTTGCTTTCCACATATTCAAACAGTACAATAAAGTGCAACCAGCAGCATTTCATACATGTATGTTCTCACAGAGCCCAGTGGCAATCCCAGTTCTCCCCCAGATTTGTTTGTCTATATTCAATGTTCAAAGAGTGAACAAACTAGCTAGTCAGTGTTTGTAAATAACAATGCCTTTCAAAAGTCTAATGTTCACACAGATTCATGCTATCAAATCTATTTTGTGCATATGCATCATTACACAGCTTTATGGGACTCATAGTATCTCTTCCCCCCATGTCATTTAATTATCAGATTCAGCATCCATTACCCTGTTGGACAACTGACTCTCTTCATCTCTCCCTCCATGCATGCATAAACTGTATTGTGTTAGCTCATAGCCTTAGCAAATAACACCAGGAGAAAAGTACAAAACTGAGCCAGCCTAGGCCAGGACGGTGGGATAACAAATTAAATAAATCAAAACAAAACAAAACAATCTCAATACCAATTATAACCCTTAAAATTAAAATACATAATAATTAAAATCATAGCAACAAAATAGAAAATTTGAGGCAACTTACTATTCCTATGTTAACACATCGAACCCAGCATTCCAGGCTGAATGCTAGAACGACATGCCCTGTGCGATGGCATCACCTCTGAATGATGTCATCATGCTGGTCACTATAAATAGGCTTCTGACCAACAGGTAGCTGCAAATATAGCGTTTGAAAGCTGTTCAGGTTGCTTGATGCAATTTGAATATATCCCTGATCAGCTCACAGTCTGATCATGAGTGCCAGACTCATATGCCAAACAGGCTGTCTGATATATTTCTGGTATCCCTAATCTAGTTTTCCATCCTAATAGATCTAATAGGGTTTTCTAGGCTACTTCCCTTTATAACCTACCTCACAAGCCTTTTGTGAGGATACAAGGGGGGAGAACTATATACACAACTTAGATGAGTTTTGGAGGGAAACCCCCTATAATGCGTGCCCACCACTGAATGCCGGAGACGCCAGAGAACGCCAGAGAAAGAACAACCCGCTGGACCAGGAGACCCGACCATGCCGAGCCAATGGAGAAACAGCAATAGCCACCACAGAGGGGGTGCCGGTAGGTTGTCCCACCCCCCCCCTTCATACATTGTGGCCCTAGCTAGGAACACAGGTGATTAGCACCAGAAACCCTGTAAGCCGCTCTGAGACCCTAGCCATGGGACAAGAGCGGGATATCAAGTCTAATGTAAAAAAAAATGTATGCATGGAAAAGATCAATGAATTGACCATCAAGACAGACCACTGGATATATTAATGCAACTGTCACCATCATCCTCAAGCAATAGTATTACTATAGATCTTTGCTAGCACTTTATAATATTGAATGGTTTTAGAAGGTTTTATGATGTTGTAATTGTTATTTATGTGTTTTATCTCTTATGTAAGCCACCCTGAGGCTGTCCCAGTGGGGAGGGCGGGGTATAAACTGAACAAACAAATAAAAATTAATGAATTAATTTCACTGAAATCTGTTTGGTTTGGCACAGACAGACTCAAACTGGCTTGCACTGTGTTTTTTGCAGAACTGTACACATGTGAATATGCTGCTGTTCCATATACATTGGCAGTCATTAATATCCCTAAGAACTACTTCTCAGAACACCAAATTGTAAGCTTTTTTTAAAAAAAACAACAACACAGTATTTATTTATGACTGATTTCTGTGTAGCTGATTTAACTGTCTGTTTAAAAATTGCCTGCTGAATGAAGCAGCAACAGAGCATGGATGGTGGGAAGTGGAACCCCACTGGGCTGTATGAGAATTCACTTACTTGAAAAGCCTGTTGCATTGTACTGTATATGTATCAATTAACAGCCTGTTGAAAAACTGGCTCCCTGTTTGTAACTGGTGAACAAGATGTGAATGGAAGCATTGGGTGATCAAGCATTCTTAGTTAGAACTGGACTCCCAATTGTTCTTTCTACTGATATGATAGTGATAGTAAACTAAAACTACAGAGACACAGTTTGAAATCTACACTCCACCAAGAAGTTCACTGGATTACTTTTGGCCAGTCTCTCTTTTTCAGCCTAATTTTTCTCCCCAGTTGGAATGCATGCAGCCCTGGAAAGAACAAAAAAGGATTTTTTTCCCTGGAGAAAAAGTCAGGGAGATAATTGGAACAGATCTTCTTTTAAACACAGAGAATAGGTACTATCATGTCCAGTTGGGCCCTAACTGTCTTTGTCAGACTATATTTCAAATCTGAGGAAATACTTGAAGTTAGCTAATGTAGAACAGAATTTGCTGGATAATTCTATAATAAGCAGAAATAAAAGGAGGGTCTTTCTATCTATCTATCTATCTTTCTTTCTTTCTTTCTTTCTTTCTTTCTTTCTTTCTTTCTTTCTTTCTTTCTTTCTTTCTTTCTTCAGTTCTAAAAGATACCCTGATTAAGAAGAAATAATGCAACCAATGATGATAAAATCTCCACTGTGAAGAATTATTGAAACACAATGCTTGGATTATCTGTTTTACAAAACATAATACCAACTATAAATAAATTACAAAGCAAACTAAAAATAAAAGTGAATCAAAATTAGTTATTCCTATTGCAACTGAGACTATCTGTATTATGAAAAACTTGTATGACTACTACTTTCCATGCATTGCACATTTATTTCTACACATTTTCGTATTGTGTTAAATCAGCAATTCCAATATAGTAGAAAACTAATGAAGGTTGCTGGGAGTGTAGAAAGGATTGAAAGGTTACTTTAAAGAATTAAAGATGATATGCCTCACTTTTTTACCTTGGAAAAATTGCACAGGAAAGACATTTCAGATTTGTAGAACTGCTGCAGTCACTTCAGACACAAAATGAATCAGGCCTCCTGTTGGATTATGTGGGTGGTATTTCCTGGTGTGATAATTCATTGCCTGCAGCTGTGGCATGCAAACTCAAATATTTTCTCTTTCTGTTTGGTTTTCAAAAGGGAAGGCACCAGACTTTGCTGCTGGTCGTTTGCAGACAGTGAAGTAATATGGGACAGAGCAGTGTTTTACAGTGCAAGGAAAGCCTCTTGGAACAATGGATTTAACAAAGGAAGAGCAATAAATTCCTTGCAAGCCGTGACTGGCAGGTCTCATGGTAGCTTCTTCCCTACATTTTGTTCTCTAGTATAGTCATTCGGGTAGAAAATAAAATATTACATCAACTGTGCACATGTTTTCAGATTGCCATTTAAAACACTCAGAAATGGGTAGCTTGGTCATACCAGCTGGTCAGTCCTTGTGTGTGAGTGTTTTAACAAATAGGCAAACATCACAACTGATGGAGTGTTTATGTGTTTTGTAATCTCATACCTAGACATGAGGCAGAACTAAAATG
This sequence comes from Gekko japonicus, assembly GCF_001447785.1. NCBI lineage: Eukaryota > Metazoa > Chordata > Lepidosauria > Squamata > Gekkonidae > Gekko > Gekko japonicus. The sequence goes on from NW_015164183.1 coordinate 1,747,511, forward strand.
AGGGGAGCTCAGATGCCAGGTTTCTGAAGTCCATTCTCCTGAAGTCTGAGTCAGTTTCAAAATAGATCCATTCCTGACTGACCAGTGTTCCTGTGATCCCTACCCCTACTCTCCCATTCCCAAATTTCCCAAAGGAAAAAATAAAACAAAGGATCCCAGAAACTGTCATAGCAGGACCTAAGACTTCTGATCCAGAAGGCTATAGCAAGCCTTTTCAGCGATTTCCAGAGATATTGAGAACCATGGCAACTATATTTTGCATGGTTTGCAACAACTAAAATTACTTCTGCACAGCCTAATGGTAGTAATGTAGGCTGTATCCAATGAAGTACTTCTTACTTCAGCTTTGTCTCATCTTACTTCAGCTTTGTCTCAGTATATTGGGGGGGGGGGGACCAAAGGAAAAGAAGATCTACCAGAAAGAAGACTTTGCAGAACAATGGGAAGATCAGAGATCCTGGAAGCCATGCAAATTTGGACTTAATCTACCAGTAGATTAGGTTAATTTCTGTTATCCAGGAAATTTTCCAAATGAATAGTTTCAATGGGTTTATTCTGCACTGAACTGCAAAATAATAGAATCAAAAGCAGCCATCTCATCCAGCCTCCTCTTCAGGACTGAAAAACTAGAGAGGAGAATATCTAAATTTTAACTTTGTTTAACTGATGTACGAGGGCTGTTTAGTCTATTTATATATATGTCGGAATGCAGTTACAAATTATAAGTGAACAACCACCCTACATTTGCCCATATTTATTTATATCAAAACCATGGGTTTTCAAGGGAGGGGGTACACAATGATTTGGGATAATAATCCAAACATCACTTTATTTTTTGAAATAGTTAATTAATTCCCTTTGAATCTCACTGTAGTTCAAACTGGGGTTGTTGTTCCTATTCTGCTCACACTAACTAGCCCCTTCTGCAAATCTGCCCATCTTCCCTAATCAACAAAAACATTCCTTTGCATACAGAAAGGAATGAGTGACAGGGGGGCAATGAGGCACAGGACAGGTCCCCTCAATGACAGATCCCAGCTTTCCAGGATTTGCAGTTTTCTCTGCATCCCATTGCAGTTCAGGAAGGGATGTGTGTGTGTCACCCATTTGGGGGGAAGAACATTTTTACTGAATGCTCACAAACAAATTTGAGAAGTTTTGAGAGCTGCAAAAGAAATGCTCACACATAATTAATGATTTTCAAGGCAGGGAGAACTGGGGATTTGAGCATCTAACACAAAAGGTGCCGAAAAGGTTCAGCATTTTCTCCTACCTGCTCCTGCTCACGTCTCTAGAAGCAGCTTTTCTCTCTGAAAAGTGAGGTTAGTGATTCACTCAAGGTTAGTTGTGAGGTTAGTGATACACATATTTGTTTAACATTTACTCCTCAGAATGCTAACTCGGTTTCAATCGGGTGCAGTCATAACTCTATGAGCAAAATGGTTTAGCCTAATTTTTTTTGTACAATTTTAATTTCCATAAAGTGAATGTTTCAGGGAGTTCAAAGAACTCTGCAGGTCCATGTGATGCTAATTCTCCTCTTTGCTTTGATCTGCCTTTTTTCCTGGTCTGTGAATACAACAAGCACCAACTGCTAAGCCATCTGTCTGCCCTGCCTTATATTTCAAGAGTCCAAAAGAATTGCCACTTGTGTTCACAGAGGCTCATTATACCAAGATTTGGGAACTCTGGCTCTCAGATCTCCTCAATCTATATCAATAATTTTCATATATATTTGACAGATTCCCCATTTTTATCACTACTGATAATGGCTACCTTATTATTTTTTTTTTTCAAATACATCAAAGGAAATCACTACTATTCGCTCAGTCCATTCCCCCCTCCTTTACTTTCTCACGGGCGGGCGAGACGCCCTCGGGAGCGACCCGAGGATGCGTCCGCCATTCGCGGGAGCCAAACCGGAAGCCTCGCGGGAGCCAAACCGGAAGCCGATAATGGCTACCTTATAGCTGTTGCACTGCGAAGACCATACACAGGATCAAAAGTCTGGGTTTGGAAACTGATGCAGTAATACAGTGTTGCATCAGCACTTCTTTTGCCAAGCTTTAAGGCAAAATCTATGATGATGCTCTCCCAGCATCCCAGCTCCTGATTTGGAATACTGTGTTCACATATATTTCCTGCTGCTGAGCCATGTGAGGCTAGAATAAAGGTGGGCCACCATGTCCCAACCTTACGGAGCTTTATCATTCTGGGATTCTGGTGATACAAATGGCAGCTTGCAGCACAGAAGTTACATGCAATTAGACTTTTAAAGCATTCTTCTTCATACAAGATATAATACAAATAAATGTGAAACCGTACAAAGGCCTGTGATCCCCCCCCCTATGCAGTCCGATCCTATTGATCAGCCAGTGTGGTATGGTGGTTAACAGTGGTGGACTCTAATCTGAAGAACTGGTTTTTAATCCCTACTTCTCCACATGAAGCCTGCTGGGTGACCCTGGGCCAGTCACAGTTCTCTCAGAGTTCTCTCAGCCCCACCTACCTCACAAGGTGACTGTTGGGGGGAAAGGAAGGGAAGGTGATTGTAAGCCACTTTGAGACTCCTTAAGGTAGAGAAAAGTGGAGTATAAAAACCAACTCTTCTTCTTCACCTACATTAGTATCCTCTTTGTAGTCGGTACAGTAAATGCCTCATTTCCATATTATACTGGTTTGGCATATATAGTTCCATTTTCTCAAGCCAATGGGATGAGAATGATATGCAAGGAGGAGTCTACACTAAGATGGAGCCATGCAGGTGTACAGCCACAAGCTTAGGGCTTCTTACATTACCCACTAGTGCAGGAAGAATACATGATGCAGCAGCTCCCAGGCCACTAGCCAAATGTGACAATGGAGCCATAAATACCAATGAACCACCTCTATTAATTGTGCAAACTCCACCACTCAGTCTTAGGATCTAGTGACAAAACACAGATCAACAAAAGGAGCTGTTAATTAATTTCACAAATTCTAAGAAACTATAGCATTCCTACAATCCTCAATTATGATTTTACTTATTGAGAATATTCATTTTTTTCATTGCTGAATTTTTTTTGGGGGGGGGGAGGGAGTTAACCAAACTACCTCTTAGCTTCATAAAAGCTACTGTTTCCCTCCAAACACGGGGGAGGGTGGGGTATAAGTACAAAAAATAATAATAATAAAAAACTCTGAATTATTTTCCTTCCTTAATGGGTTGTTGTATTGTTTGTTTGCAAATACAAATAACGATTAGCACGTAAGCTAATTAAGATTTTTGAAAAACCCTGGTTACGTCATCCTCATTAGCTGACTTAAAAAAATCCTCAGTATCATTCAAATATATTAAGGAAAAATGAAGATTGCTTTTAAACTTCAAGAAATGAATGTAAGTGTTCATATTCTGGTACATTAACAGTTTGTTCCAGTACATTGATATTTTATGTGGAAACCCTACTCAGCAATTAATATGCCTGAGACAAATTGAAAAACCCATAATCCATCCTTCTCAGTTGGAATGTAAGAGTATATTATTATTGAGAAGCTACAGGATATCAGAGCCATTTTTTAAACTTGAATGCTCATTACCTTAAATCTGCATATAAAACAGTTTTGCATTCAAACTAGGTGATCATATAACTGAATATATCATGATGCAAATGAAAATGCACCAAAAATATCCTTGCTATGGGCTTTCTTTCTAAAGCAATATTTACACCTTAGAGGTATCGAGTTTAATAAGCATTAGAAACTAAATATGAATGCTATGATTTGGGAGATGGGGGGAAAAAAACTTGTATATTTCTTTACCTGATCGACTGTCATGAATCCTTTACATTTAGCAGTAATATTCTCAGGTGAAAGGGACACCTTTTCATGCCTGTGGAAGGACATTATTCTTCTTACCAGATAAATGCATTGACAATAATTAGCAAACCTCCTAGGAGTTTTGGCAAAATGGCTTTAAGTGGCATGAAAATTGAAACATTTGCTCACTCCAGAGGTAACCCTTAATTAACAAATTTTATATCATTGCCAGAAATGTGTGAAAAAGGATTTTACACTGCAGATTTTTGTATTTGGATCTATTTTTAATTCCATGTATTCAGGTGCTGTTGTTGAAAACACATCTTATTTATTTATTTATTTCAGACATTATAATAGTACTGGTAACCTTTTTTATGGAAGGTTGTCAGTGGAAGTCACTATACATTCAGCAATACACAAATAACGTCTAGCTGAATATGTCAGTGTTAGATTATTTTATTTTATCAATGTTAAAGCACTAGAATATTTAGAAAAAAAGACATAATGACCCAGTCTCACAACAACTCCAGTCTCAGTGGCTGTTTTAATATAACATGGAATACTGGTAGGATGTCTGATACTTTGTAGGGATTGGATCCACTTGGGGGTGCTTATGGACCCAGCCTCATTGTCTGGAAAACAAGTTGATGCACCAGCCAAGGTTGCCTTCTGTCAGATGCATGTAGTATGGCACCTCTCTCATGTCTTTGACTCAGTTGACCTGACCACACTAATCCAGACTTTTGTAACCTTGTTTATGGATTACTACACAATAATACACTCTGTATTGGGCTTCCCTTGAAGAAACTCAGAAACTGCTGCTGGTTCAGACACAGGAGCCTGATTATTGCCGAGGCTAATCAATAGCTTGCCTGTTTTAAAACAGCTATAATAGCCAACAGTCCCCCCCCCGAGTTTAGTTAAAAGAGCTGGTTATTTTAAAGCCATTCATGGCCTGGATCATATATTTCAAGGACATCTACTCCCATATGCCTCTCTGTTCCAACAACATTTGGCTGCCAACTGCTGTTACTTCACCATAAGGCTCTCTTTTTTTAATTTGCCAGGGCTTTTAATGGGGTGTAGGATGCAGGTATTTTCAGGAAGAGGAGGCAGGAGACTTGTTTCAGGCGAGTGTTGTATTTTTTACATTTGAATTTAAAAGCAACATATTTGAAATTTGAAAGCAACATATATATGTCCAATCTTGGTAAGTGTAAGGTGATGCACATTAAGACAAAAAATCCCATCTTCAAGTATAGGCTCAGAGGGTCTGAACTTGCTGAGAAAGAGGGGAAAAGATCTTGGGGTCTTAGTGGATACCTCAATTAAAGTGTTAACTGGGGCTATTTTGGGGCTGAAATACACCAGAACAGCGTTCCGACTGGTGTCCGGGCCCACCCCGCCCTTCCCCGCCGACGGGAAAGCGCCCCACACACCTGAACTCCACACGGAGACTGGCCGTCTGGCACCTTCGGGCTTCCTGCACTCCCTGCTTGCTCCCTTTAAGTGCAGGGAGCTGGGGGGGAGTGCCCTGCCTGCCTGGCCTCCACGTGAAGACCAGTCATCCGGCATGGAAAAGCGCCCCACACGGCCGGTCTCCACGTGGAGACTGGGCGTCTGGTGCCTTCGGGCTCCCTGCATTTAAAGGGAGCTTGCTCTCTTTAAGTTCAGGGAGCCAGTGGGAAAAGGCCCCGCATGCTGGCTCTCCACATGGAGATCAGGTGTCCAAGGCCTCCCGGCTCCCTGCTCTTAAAGGGAGTTCACTGGAGCCTTGTAAGAAAAAGCAGGCAAGTGGGGAAGGGCCCCGTTGGGGTTTGCAGTGCCTCCTTCTCCACTCTCCCAGATCCCGGTAAGTATTGGTGCGGAGTGGCAGCAGGGGTGGTGGCAGGGGTGGTGGCGTGGGGGCCAGAAGGGGGGCCTCAGGGGTGGTGGTCTTTCTCTTCCCTCTTTTCCTCCTTCTTTCCTTTTCTCTCTCTTTCTTTCCCTCTTTCCCCCTTCTTTCCTTCTCTGTACATCTCATCATTTTCATCTTTTTTGATATAATCAAACCCCTTTGAATTATTGAAACGGAGTAGAGAAGACATATCCAGCCATCTTTTCCATTGTTCCAGTGTCACAACTTCATGTATAATGCTTTCGTTCTTTTTCAGTCTTTATAAAGGATGGACTTTATTTATTTATTAATTGCATTTCTACCCCGTCCTCCCCGCAATGCAGACTCAGGGCAGCTCACAGTCAGTACATAAAATACAGCTTTAAGGAATCATTTTTCAAGTCTGAGTTTCTCTATGTTTTAAATATGCATGTTATGTGTTCCTTGTATATTTTGTTGATACCTTTGAATTCCTTGTAAATTGGTATGACTAAACAATTCAGTGACTGTTAGCTAATTCTTAGGACAATGATTTTGCAGCTCTGACCAAAAAGACACTGCGAGTAGTCCATACATAGCAGCAGACCATGGGGATGAGATTGTTTGCAAAAGCAATATCCCTTCCTCATGAATAAGCAAGGAGGGGGGAAGACAGAAAAGCCTCCACTGTTCCTTCCCTGTTACCTCTTTTTCTTTCCTTCTTTCTCAGCCTTCTTTCTTTCCCTCTTTTCTCCTCCCTTCCTTCTCTCCTTCTTTCCCTCTTTCTTTCCTTCTCTCTTTCTTTCCCTCTTTCC
>NW_015164183.1:1754010-1811079 GCF_001447785.1 Gekko japonicus
CTTTCCCTCCTTTCCTTCTCTTTCTTCGCTGTCAGGGGTGTGGCCTAATATGCTAATATGTTTCTGCTGTTGTGTGTGGCCTATTATGCTAATGAGATCCTGCTGGGCTTTTTCTACAAAAAGAGCCCTGGTGTTAACTAGTGTGCTGCAGCAGTGAAAAAGGCAAACTCTATTTTAGGGATTATTAGGAAAGGGATTGAGAATAAAACGGTCAATATTGTAATGCCCCTCTATAGATATATATGGTCTCATTTGGAATAGTGTGTGCAGTTCTAGTCACTGTATCTCTAAAAGGCCATTGCAGAGCTGGAAAAAAGTGCAGAGGAAGGCAACCAAGATGATTAGGGGGTTGGAGCACCTTCCCTATGAGGAAAGGCTGAAGAATTTGGGACTTTTCAGTTTAGAAAAGAGAAAACTAAGGGGGAATATGATAGAGGTTTGTAAAATTATGAATGGGGTGGAAAAGTTGACAAAGAAATTTTTCTCCTTCTTCCAAAATACTAGAACTCAAGGACATCCAGTGAAGCTGATGGTTAGTAGGTTCAGGACAGACAAAAGAAAATACTACTTTACACTGAAAGTGATTAAAATGTGGAATTTTCTGCTGCAGGATGTAGTGATGGGCTGGCCACAGGAATAAATAATTTTAAAGGGGGATTAGACAGAGTCATGGAGGATAAGTCTATCAGTGGTTACTAGCCATGGTGACTGAGGGGAACCTCCACATTCAGAGGCTCTAATCCTCTGAATTGCAGAGCCAGGAAGCAAGATCAGGGGAAGGCCTCAGTCTCTATGCCATGTTATGGGCCCTCCAGAGAAAGTGGTTGGCCACTGTGTGAAACAGGATGCTGAACTAGATGTACCATTGGTCTGATCCATTAGGGCTCTTCTTATGTAGGGCTCTTATAAACAAATAAAGATATGACAACATTGAGTGAAATACTCCTGCAAACTTAGGCTGATTCATCAGATGAATCTGGAGCTGAAACAAAATGAAACTACCACCACCACATCTTGTAGTGTGATCCTAAAAACATTTTTTCTGGGAGTAAGCCCTATTGAATAGAACAGAGAAAGATTCTGAGCACTGTATGTGGGACTACTTTCCTTGAAGACTCTTGTCTGGCAACTTCACTTGGTCCAATATACTCCTTCCCATTCACTATTAAACATTAGGGAAGAACATAAGAAATCTGTTCAGCATGAACTTCGTTTGCTACATATAAACACCTCCCATGTCATAAGATGCTTGGAGTGAAGTTTCAGGCAGCAAACTAGATGAGGGGGGGAAATTGTAATGGAAAATTCCACAAAATTAGATCACAGCAGGTACCCACATTGGGCAGAACTATTCCGTGGAGTACTAAGCATAATGGTTAATCCATCATTAAGTTTAATAGGTTAATATTTTCATCTATAAAAGATAGCAATTATCATCTGCTTGGTATGATAGATGTAAAGTTTTTAAAAAAGCAAAAATGGCCAGTTTGGAACAGGAAGGCTAATCTTCAGTGCAAAAATCTTGAAAAGATTTATAGATATATTTAACTGTTAGTACTGCTAATTTATTATTGAAGATGTAGGAATTAAGTATTTAACTATTTATATTCTGAAGACTGAGCACCTAAAAAAGTCATTATCTAGACTCAACCTTATTTTAGAAAGTTCACAAAGGTTTTAAAAACATTACAGGAATTCTACAGAGCAGAGAACAACTTAGCTATAGCATTATTTTAAAAATAGCCTGCAGAAGACCCCCATTTTTATCCATGGTCAATTTGAAATGAATGCTGTAAACCTTTCCCATATTATCTGAACAAAATGAACTTCCTCTTCTATACCGTTTTCTGAGTTCAACATTATACCTTCACAGTCATTATTCTACAGTTGTTTGTTTTCTATTTATGCCGTGGGCAGATGAAGATTGTTTAGTTAATGTTGTCTTTCCAGTTCATGCAGCAGTGATTCTAAAGCAACAATGGAAATTTTCCCATTTGGCAACAACAGAAGACAAAGAAATAGCTATACTGTATGAGATCTGAACACTATGCTAAAGTTTAGAGACCCACATTTCTGTTAGCTTTTACACTTATTGATTAACCCCTTCATGGACTAGGGCAGCAGAAAGAGAGAAGAAAGAGATATGGATACTTCTGTTGTCACAGAAAGCTCTTTTGTAAACTTGTTATACTAAACAGTTACTGGAATTAAACACTGACATGGAAAAAGAAGTTAACACATTATTTGACAATCTGTTGTCAATCTTTTGTCTAGGTATTTTGACCTAATAAGGGTAGTTATTTTCCTTGCTAGGCAGTTTTCTGAACTGCATACAAACAGTACATTATCATGCACTTTTACCCAGGACACTATTGTTGTTAAGTTCCTGTTCGAGACAATAAGTGCCACCTCAGGGGGAAAAAGAGAAACGGTTGGCTGTCATCCATATACCAGTGGCACCAAACCAGTTACCTCACTGAACTAAACAACATAGTTGTTGTTTAATGACACAAGGGGCAGAATGAAACTATAAGGAACTTCACGGGACATATGGAGAATAACAGTAGCTCCCTACTATACTGACCCAAGAATTATCATTCAGAAAGGACAAGAGCTGCTGAAAAACAGTCTTCCTATTTCTGTCATTGCAAGATGCCTGAGAAGGATACCATATTCACCATCACCAAACACCTCCAAGAAAATTATTCACACACCAGCCTGTCCTTTTCTCAGCATCAGTCAATCAGAGCAAACAAAGTTTAACTTCCAAAATAAGGTCTGAAAACCTATCCCAAAACATCTGGAATTAACTCACTGCCATCCTATCAAGTATTATACTTTAAAATAGCTGATTTGAAAAGGCCCTGTAATTGCCTATGTGAATTTAACATAGGCTTTTCCATAGAGGGATACAACATTGCCTGTTATATAAGGAACTCAGCTCCTTTGGTATTGGTGGAACCTGTCAATTAAGGATATATTTATCAGCCAGCTGACTAGTTCTGCTAAAACCCCTTTGGTGGCTTGTCATGATCTGTGCAGGACTGGGAGCAGGGCCGAGTGTGCCCTGGTCCCAGGAGAGACCTGCATGGCAGTGAGCAGACAGCCTACAGTCCCCATAAGGCTTAGAAACGGGCTACAGCCAGTCAGAGAGGGAGATTCTGGGAGGAGACCGTTGAACTGTGTGAGGAGAGTCGGTCTTAGCCGTTAACTGAGGAAAAACAGGGTGTTCTTTCGGGTCTCTCTCTGCTGCCTGCTCTCACTGTGGGGAAAGGCTGGTCTGGGAGAGAGGAAGATCTCCACTGGACTCAGCGTGAGTGCTAGGCAGGCTCGGGGCCTGGAAGTAGAAAACGTAGCTGCGTTAGTTTATGTTTATTTTGCCTTTTCATACTGTTATAACCTCTTTAAGCACCTTGCCTTCTCTTGTTTTCCCTGCCCCAGTGTTGTTTTTAATAATCAATTTCTGTTTAATTATTTTCTCTGCCTGGGTCAATCACGCCTGTGTGTTCTCGGCTGAAAAAGGGGCATTTTGTATGTGCTTGAGAGGGTACCCTGGGCCTTCTCAACAGGGACCAGGGCTATTTTTGGACAGGAACGCACAGGAACGGAGTTACGGCTGGCTTCAGAGTTGACCACGCCCACTACAGCCAAAATCTCTGCATGCGTGGCTACAGAGGGAAAGCCTGGAGAGTGACCACCCCCTGATGACTCCAAGGTGGGCGGGCCAGGGGGGCACCAGCCTTTCCCAGCCTCCCCACAGCCTCAGGGCACCCGGGCAAGCCAAGGAAATGAATGGGGTGTGGCCTAATATGCTAATGAGCTGCACTGTCAGGGGTGTGGCCTAATATGCTAATGAGTTCCTGCTGGGCTTTTTCTACAAGGAAAGCCCTAACAGGGACCATAAGTCCAGGGTGGTGGTGGCGAAAGGCGGAGACCCCCTGGGGTCATGACATGGCTACACCAACCAGCAGGAGCAAGAACTGAGTGGGCAAATAAACATTGTAAGAAGGGATAATCACTTACCTCTTGACTTCAGTATTACTTACCTGTAAAACAACAACATGAATCGGCTGCTTGCTTGTGATCAAGTTTTGTGAATTTGTACTTCTTTGAGTACATACTCGATTGTGGATTGGCTCTGTCCTCTGGGTGAGCCATTTTGCAGATGGCTCTAGTTGGTGTGCCAAGGAAGGAAGGAAGGAAGGAAGGAAGGAAGGAAGGAAGGAAGCCTGGAGTCTGCCAATCCATGCCTATCAAGTACCATCTAATCTTTTGTTTGAGAGGGTACAAACAAACAAAACCAAAATCATTCGCATAAAGAAAGCTTCTTCAGGATCAACATTTAGCAGCACATGATTAAAGTTATTTATTTTATTTTTAATGATTTAATGTAAGGTAACCCGCCAGTTAACTCTCTAGCAACTACTGGAATAATTTCAAATAGCATCAGGCTGTCACAAGCAGAATGGCAAGAAAAACTAGGAGAGGGAGCAGGGAGCACTAATACACTTATGCCCCAGTTGCTATGATGATGACAACAGGCCAAAAATGCTCAGTGTAATCTTGACAGCTGACAGTGGTACTTTGACAGAAATATGAATGTTTCTGTACAATATGCTAGTTTTGTAAACCTCTTAACTGTAAAGCATACTTTCTGTCAAAGGTTCAGTCTTTCAGATTCAGCAAGCTACCCTTTGTTCCTGAATGCATAGTAAAATCATCCTTACCTATTATCTGTACCACTTTTCAGTTTAATCTAATGCTTCCTATCAATCCCTCTATATTAAGACTTTGCTGCAGTGAGCAGGAGGTTGGACTAGATGGCCTTTAAGACCCTTCCAGTGATACAGCTCTGACTCTTGGCACTTTTTAAAGCCACTTTCAAGAACTGCTAGCTAGTTGCTTCATAGAGGAGTCCAATAATCATAATGCATTTCCTGTTGTCAGGAATAAGACAGGTGCACTAAGGATAATGATAGACTACAGCCATATTGACAACATTATCTGAAGATAAGTTTATCCTTTGCCGAAGATCAAAGAAACCTTACCTTTGCTTCTTGGGTACAAGTGATTTACTATTCTTGGTCTGATGAGGTGGAGAAGGAAGACAGACCTAAAACAGTAAATGCTATGTCGACTTTCCAGTATTGTAGAATGTATTATGAAGGATATCAGTCTCACTGAAGTGAAAGCACCTTTGATGATTTAACAATAGCTTTAGAATCTCTTGAGGATCATGAAGTTATGCTGATGAACATTATCCAGCATTTATTGGAGCACGGGTTAAAGCTGTCACTTCGCTAAAGCTAGTTCTTTGAAAACTCCATTAAGTGGTTGGATATATTATTTCACTGGAGTGAAGATGCCAGCATTGAAGTTTGTCTAAGGCCAAGGAATTTTTTTTTAAACCCTGGATTTGGAGGATACTATGCAAGGTTTATAAAAAGGCATTCGACTATTGCTAAGCTTTTGACGTCACTTTTAGCAGGTGCAGTGCATGGAGTAGTGCACTGACCTGGATGACTAAGGCTAGCCCAATCTCATCAGCTCTTGGAAGCTAAGCAGGGCTGGCCCTGTTTAGCATTTGTATGACAGACCACCAAGAAAGCCCAGAGTTACTTCACAGAGGCAGGCCATGACAAACCACCTCTGGATATCTCTTACCTTGAAAACCCTTACCTTGAACATTCTATCACAGTGGCCATAGAAGAAGGTCTTAAGAACCTAAAAACCAAAGGTATGATCATTAATCTATACCAAGTAATATCTGGAACTATGAAAGCTGGCAAGTACACATCTATCCCCACTCCCCAACATAAATTTTCTCTTAATAGGACTGGGACTACACCGTGTCAGGAACAATACAAAAACCCCTCAAGGTGTTTCAATATACCAGTCAACAAAGAAATACAAGAAGCAAGCATTATCCTGTGGATAAAATGAGTTTCTAGCCTTAAAACTGGCTATATCTGAACAAGTTTCAGGTGGGTGGTCATGTCTGAAGCAGCAGAACAAAGTTTGGCTCCAGTGGTACCTTTCATACCAACAAAGTTTCATTCAAGGTATAAGCTTTCATATGAATGCACACTTCTTCAGATCAATCTTTGTTGGTCTTAAAGGTGCCGCTGGACTCAAACTTTGTTCTTCTTTCTGAAAAAGATCCTGTGGAAAAGGTCTGCTGATGGAAGGGATTTCCATTAGCAAAGCAGGACTTCCTTGCCCTCCCCAACTACAGCCCAAAAAGCCCCTTGAAATGCTAATGAGTGGGAAAGTGGAGGTCTGCATCAAAAATTGCCTTTTTTGTTCATGGACATTTTCAGCAGGCCTAGAACCTATAAGTGCAGAAGTATAAGGAGAAGGGATGGTGTGTAGGAATTCCAGTCCATATTTGAGATTATCAATGAACAAATGAATTAACCAAAATTCAGATAGATTTTCTACACAAAGATAGCCACTGGAGTAAAAAGAAATGGACAGAGAAATGAAATTCCACCTATTGGCATGTCATATTGGTCCAAAGTAAGAAATTCCTGTAAAGGGGGGAGGATTTCATTCCTTTTAGGCTTAGTTCTGGCCTGAAATAATAATGGTCTTGAGGGTCTTATTCAAAATCACAAGAACCTTTTAGCTTGGACAAAATTATATATTTTTTCATTATTTTGAAAATGACTGAACTCCTTTAAAAGATTGTATATATCATTCCAGCTAAGTCTGGAGGCATGGAAAATTTCATCTTCAACAGACTGAGACACTGATATAAAATTTAAGCAACTGAGAACTTGTTATAATGGAAGGTAAGAGAAAATCTTGACTATATGCAGCTTAATCTTCTGACTGGCTCTTTTATTTGCAGCACTGGACCAGTGCACTTCAGTAAATGTCTTTGCCTTCTCCATGAAGTGCCAACTTTTACACTGTTGTAAACCTGCAGTTCTGTGCAACAGCAAAGTTAGCAAGCTTTATAATGAATAGTGGGGTTTCAGTGGCATTATGATATTGGCTGATCTGTTTTCAATTCCCTTCCTAATAATCCCCAGCATAGCACTGACCTTTTTTTATTGCAGTCACACACTGTCTCGACATTTTCAGTGAGTTATCTACCAAGACTCTAAGATCTCTCTCTTGGTCAGTCTCTGCCAGTTCGGACCCCATCAACATGTATTTATAGTTAGGATTTTTGGCTCCAATGTGCATCATCTTGCACTTGGCCACATTGAACCCCATTTTCCACACTGACGCCCACTCGCCCATCCTCGACAGATCCCTTTGGAGTGCCTCACAATCCTCACTGGTTTTCACCACCCTGAACAACTTCGTATAATCCACAAATTTAGCCACTTCACTGCTTACTCCCAACTCCAAATCATTAATGGCTGAGTTCAGACTGGCAGTTTGAAGTGGGAGGGAGTCATGGCAAAAAAGAGCCATGGGTTTTCCTGTTCGCACTGCAGTGACTGATGCGGGAGCATACCGGGAGGAGGCGCAAGGGAGCGTTCACACTGTTGGCCCGGAGGCAGGCTGTAAGGCATGGCTTTCTTTTTGGTAATCCGGAGATATGTGTTTATGCGCATAAGCGCTCATGCACATAACACTTTGTTGGTGTGGGATGGACGTGGGATAATCACGCTTTCTAGGATTTGCTACCACTTTCACCAGGTATCTTTTAAACTCGGGATCGAAGTATTACAAGACGGGTTGAGTACGGTTGGGGAACGCCATTTCCCTATCATCCTTCAGTACTCCTTTTATCCCTTGGTAATCCAAGGGCCCCACTGCCTCCCTGGCTGGTTTCCTGCTTCTGATGTATTTGAAGAAAGTTTTATTGTTGGTCTTTACATTGTTTGTTATATGCTCCTCATATTCCCTTTTTGCCTGCCTGATCACAGACATGCATTTAATTTGCCACAGCCTGTGTTCCGTTTTATCAGCCTCACTGAGACTAGTTTTCCACCGCTTAAAGGAATCCTTCTTACCTTCTACAGCTTCCATTACTTTGTTCATGCAGGCTTTTCCCTATACCTGTTTGTGCCTTTCCTAACCTGTGGTATATATATTTTTCTGAGCTCCTAGGATTGTATTTTTAAATAGTTTCCAAGCTTCCCCAATGGTTTTGACCCTTTCTACTTTTCCTTTCAGTTTCTTCCTCCCATGTCCCCTCATATCCGAGAAGTTACCCCTTTTAAAGTTAAAAGTGGTTGTGTCAATCTTTTTGGCCAATTCCCTATTTATTCAAATGTTGAACTCAATAACATTATGGTCACTGTTCCCAAGTGATGCAATCACTTTTACATCTCTCACCAGGTCTTGGGCATTACTTAGGACCAAATCCAGGATTGCCTCTCCCCTAGTAGGTTCCATGACCATCTGCTCCATAGCACAGTCATTGAGCGTGTCTAGAAACTCAATATCTTTTTCCTGACTTGAACACATATTGATCCAATCAATGTGTAGGTAGTTAAAATCATAGCGGGACTATGACATCTTGCAATTTGGATTTTAATCCTCTGTTGATACACCCCAAGATTGCATTAGCCTTTTTTGTCACAGCATCACACTGGCTGCTCATATTTAACTTTGGGTCCACCCATACCCCAAGATCTTGTTCACACACACTGCTACTCAGAAGTGTAACCCCCTCCAGAATGCGTGTTCCTCATTTTTGTTACCCAGATGAAGTCAACATCTCAACATCTCAAGGGTTATGTTATGTTTGACTTGCTTCAGTGCTGTTCACCAGCAATTGCTCTGCTTTTTCTTTTTAATGTTTTAATTTTTATTTTAGAACATTAAAATGTACAATAAAACACAAACATATAGAAAATAATATATCAACAAAGAACTAGTAAACTAATGCAGTTAAAGTTACATAATATGAAGAACTTTGTAATACTTCTTAGGTACAGAATAACAGGAAAACAGGTAATTATTATATTTTTAAAACAATTTTTATTATTTGGATATATTTAACATAAAACATTACAATTATATATTTTCAATTTCACCCCATATATCCATATATCCCTTTCTCCCCCTTCTTCCCCCCCTTTTCTTGGCCTCCCGCAATGTTCCACCCTCCTTCTATATCCAATTTTAAAATTACAATCATTCTTCTCTATTTTTATTTCATAACCCCTTAGCCAGGTAACCTTGTCAATTAATATCTCAACCTTCATTGAATTGCCTTTCGTTTTCAATAACTTTCAAAACAAAGCAAGTTATTTTTAACATCCCGATTGTTTTCCATATACTCTTTAAAATCTTTCCAGTCCTCAAAAAATCCTTGATCTTCTTTGTTGTTAAGTTTCCTTGTAAGTTTGTCCATTTCAGCCATAAAAAGTACCTTTTTTAATCCATTCCCATAAGTCTGGCACTCTGTCTTGTTTCCAAAATTGCACATATTTCATTCTGGCAGTTGTAATCAAATAGCATAACAGTGTTCTTTTAGCTACATTTACTTCTTCCATTTTGAGTCCTAAAAGTAATATTTCTGGTTCTTTTTTAAAAGAACTTTTCAGTATTTTTTGCATTTCATTATGGACCTGTCCAAAATTTCACAGCTTTATCACAAGACCACCACATATGATAAAGAGAACCCTCTTTTTTCTTACATTTCCCACACTTATTTTACATATTTTCATTCATATTTGCAATTTTTAGGTGTCATATACCATCTATACATCATTTTAAAACAATTCTCTTTCCAATTTGTACACGTTGAAATTTTCATTGAATTTTTCCACAAATATTCCCACAATGATATAGCTATTTCTTTATTCATATTTATAGCCCATTTTATCATTTGCTCTTTACCGTCTCATCTTCTGTATACCATTTTAACAAAACTTTATAGATTTTAGATATCATTTTTGCCCCTTTTTCAACCCATACAGCCTCCATTTCATTATTTCCCTCCCTAAAACCATAATTTTTCTTATCCGTCCTGAACAGATCATATATCTGTCTATATTTTAACCACTCATATTGATATTCTAGTTCTTCTCTATCTTTTAACACAAAGTCTTTACCTTCTATTTTCAAAATGTCTCTGTATGTTAACCAATCTTCACCCTTAACTCTCGAATAAGGATTAAGTACTTCAGCTGGTACAATCCATAACAGTCTTTGTTCAAAAAAAATCTCTTATACTTCATCCATGTCTCAAACAATGTTCTTCTTACATAATGGTGTTTAAAAAAATTATCCAATTGTACTTTTCCATACCATAAGTAGGCATGCCAACCAAATTTACAATCATGTCCTTCTAGTGCCAGTAGTTTCTTATTGTCCAAATTAATCCATTGTTGCATCCACGTCAAACAAACCGCTTCGTGATAAAAGTCTAAGATTTGGTAACTGAAATCCTCCACGTTCTTTAGCAACACATAGTATCTTCATCTTAATCCTCGGTTTTCTGCCTGCCCAGACAAATTTTGATAATTCCTTTTGCCAAGCATTCAACACCTTAGCTTCTCTCACTATCGGAATGGTTTGAAATAAAAACATCAAACATGGTAAAACATTCATTTTAATCACCGATATTCTTCCCAATAGGGACAAATTCATTGTATCCCACTTTTTAAAATCTTGCTGTATTTTACTCCATTGCTTTTCATAGTTATTCTTAAACAAATCAATATTCTTTGTTGTCAATTCAGTCCCAAGATATTTTACTTTTTTCACAGCTTCACATTGTATTTTTTCTTGTAGCTGCAATTGCCTCTCAGTCTTCATATTTTTCCATAACACTTTGGTCTTAGTCTTATTAACGTAAAATCCAGCCAAGTCACCAAACTCTTTAATCTTATCCATCAAAACCGGTAGACTTTTAAGTGGTTCTTCAACCAAAAACATCACATCATCGGCAAAAGCCCTATATTTATATGAGAAACCTTTCAACGTAAGTCCTTTTATAACTTGTTCTTGTCTTATCTTCCCCAACAGCACTTCTAAAATCCAAATAAACAATAATGGAGACAAAGGACATCCTTGCCTAGTCCCTTTTTGTACCTTAAAGTGATCTGTCATTTCTTTATTCACGTTCAACGCAGCCTTTTGCTCTGAATATATTGCTTCAAGAAAATTGTTAAAAAATTGACCAACATCTATCTTTTCCATCACTTGAAACATAAAATCCCAATTTAAATTATCAAAGGCTTTTTCAGCATCAACAAATAAAAAACCAACTTCTTTCTCTGGATGTTTATCGTAATATTCACGTAATTATTAAAGACTGTTTCTAAGAAAGGGAACCATTTCTATGGAAATTCTGAATGGTTGGAAATAGCATTATAACTTGTGACTTTATCAGAAATTTGGTCCATTGCATAGAAATCCCATATTTTAGAATACCATGATGAAACTCACAACTTGGAGGATTTCCAGTTACTTGTTATAACAACTTTTGCTGCTGTAAGTAGGATAGAGATCAGTTCTTGGCATATTTTTGGTATTTTTAAGTCATGCCAGAGATCCAATAAAATAAGTTCTGGTATTTGAGGGAGTTCCTAACCTGTAATATAATTAATAAACATTAGAATATTGGACCAAAAAGGTTGAACTTTAATACAAGACCACCAACAATGTATAAGGTGCCCTTTTCCCCACAAAACCTCCGAGATAATGGTGAATATTGGTTTGAAATTTTATGTATTCTAACCGGGGTAAGGTACCATTTTGTCAGGAGTTTATAGCTTTGGGCTTGAATATTGAGAGAATGTGATGTGATTGATGGATACAGTCCATTTGCCATTGATTTTGATAGCTTAAAGGTTGTGTAGGTTGCACCAATATCAGGATATCATATATATAAGAGATGTAACTCTTAAAGGTTGACTGATCAAGTTTTAATAAGTGTTCAAAAAGAGTAAGCAGTCGTCTGAGATTGGAATGTGAACTTAATGAGGTCACAAGATGCTTAACCTGCAAGTATTCAAACCAAGGTAATGAACATTTATACTTGTTATCCAAGTATTTCTTTTCTGCTATAAAATTATTAAGTATAATTGTGTAAAATCTTGTGATGCATCTGTCTTTCCATTGTTTGAAGGTTTCAGGTGAGTTGCCTGGGATAAACCAGGATTGGTTGGTAAAAGTCATTAGAGGTGATATTGGTAGTGCTAATAAACTTTTCCTTCTGTCCCAGGTTTGGAGAGAGTTCGAGAGAAACAAATTCTGTATAATTGATTTAAGTCTATTCGTTCATGTTTCCCAGATGATAGGTTGGAATGGGACTGATTCAGGGTAAGACTCTTCTATAGATTTCCAGTCCGATTGGAAGGATGTATTATAAAGCTTGAGTAAACCTAAAAGGGTTGTGGCCTCATGATAAAGATCCGGCATGGCAAGTCCGCCCTTTTTATAGGTCTCGTTAATGTTTCATAAGATACTGTAGGGCAGACTTCCATACAAATTTAGTGAGTAGTGTTTGCCAACACTTAAAGGTTGGTTTTCGAATTGCCATTGATATTGTATTGAACAAAAATAAAAATTTAAGAAAGATAAAGGTTTTGATAATTTGTATCCTTTCTATCCAAGGTGAGAGGGTAATGGTCTGGTGGTCATGCTGATCTTTGATGAGTTTATTGAGAGGTAAGTAGTTAAACCTGATCAAGTCAGTAATCTTAAGAGGGATAAATTTACCCAGATACTGCCACATTTTGTTAACCCAAGTGAAATCAAAGTGATGTTTATATAAATACGTTGAATAACTGAAAGCAAAATGGGATTGTCCCGTTCCCGATGTCCGGGACCCGGAAGTCCCCGGGGCACGGCAAGGGAAAGAAGGACCCCCGACCCCAGGCCCCCGCACCAACTCACCAGACAGCGGCCGACCGGCAGACCGGGATGCGGCGAGGAGTGGAGAGCGGAACGGCGGACGCGCCCGGAGCGGGCGGCGCAGCCCGAGAGGGGCCGCAAGCATTGAGAGCTCCGGGGACGCCGCCGAAGCCGACGGAGAGGGCCGAAAACCGCGAGGAGGCGGGGAACTACCTGGAGGCGGGGAACGCCCTGTCGGCGTTCCTCCATATGAGGGGGGGCGGGGCTTGCGTCCGAGGGAGGAAGGGGCGGCACCGGGTGTACGGCACGGGAATAAAGGTCCGGCAGAGACGGGGGCCGGGGAGGAGTGGATGCGGTGGCGATCACGACGCTGAGAGAGAGACAGAGGTGATCGTAGCATCCAGGCAGAGGGACAGTGGGGTGACGTCAACCCCGTCCCCTGCCGGTCTGAGGTCCCACGCTTGCCGCAAATTCCTATGCAAACCTCCGGACGTTGCTTCCTCGCTCGGGACGGCCCGCCGGTGCCGCGGCCTCTGGGGGCGCCCCCCCCCGGGAATAGCTGAAGCCCGACAGGGATAGAACTGTGTTTTGGTAGGATTTATTTTAAGTCCGGATATCACTCCAAATGACTTAAGTAGTGTTTCCAAAGTTTTTAACGTTTGTGCAGGTTTAGTAGCATAGATCACTATGTTGTCAGCAAAAAGGCTGATCTTAAATTGATGACTCTCATGCATAATACCGTGGATCTGTGGGTGGGAGCGAATGATTTGAGCCAGGGGTTCAATCACAAGGGCAAAGAGGAGAGGAGAAAGCGGACAGCCTTGCCTTGTTCCTCGATTAAGATGAAAGGGTTGTGATGATGATCTGTTGATGTTAAGTCTAGCTTCAGGATGGTGATATAGCATCTGTATCACTCTCATGAATGTTGGGCCAAAGCCGAAAGATTTAAGAACAGCTGTCTTGGTTCCATGGTGTCAAAGGTCTTTTCGATGTCTATCAAGAGTATGAAAGATGAGTTGATCTTCTTCTGTCTACAGATGTTGGATAATGTTGAGAGTTTTCCTGGTATTATCCGAAATGTCCCGATTTGGTATGAACCCCATTTGGTCTGAATGGATCAGAGATTTGATGGCTTTATTAAGGCGGGCTGCTAGGGTGGCTGCAAAAATTTTATAGTCTGTATTTAAAAGAGAAATAGGTTCCGGTTGGTTAAATCTCTGTCTTTTTTCAGGATAACAATTAAGTTTGCTTGGCTCCAAGTTGGAGGCATGTTCCCTTCAATTAAAACATAGTTGCAAGTATTCGCTAGATGGGTGACTAAGATATGACTGTATTTTTTATAGAACTCATATGTGAAGCCGTCTCTTCCTGGAGATTTATTATTCTTGAGATTTTTGATGGTATTTTGGATTTCTTGTTCTGAGATTGGGCTGTCTAAGAATTCTTTGTCTTGAAGAGTAAGATGATTTCGAATACAGTATTCAGTAATAAATGAGTTAATATCAGGTATTTCAGGTTCATCTGACTTGTAGAGATTCTGGTAGTGGTGGTGAAAAACTTCTCTGATGTACTTGGTTGAGAACTGTAGGAAGCCATTTTTATTATGAATTGAAGCTATATAATTGTTGACTCATTTTTTCTTTATTGTCCATGCTAGGAGTTTAGTTGAATGAGGACCCTTGAGCCAATATTGTTGTTTAAAGTAAAGAATATTCTTTTGAGTTTGCAAAACTTTTAACGACTCAAATTTTTCCTCTCTAATAATAGTTGTTTATAAGTTTTTTTTACTACCAAACTTTTGATAGTCTTCTTCTAGGTGTTTTCTATTAGATCCTGTTTAATCTGATTTTTCTTCTTTTTGCAAGAGGAGGCCAATGCAATCAGTTTGCCTCACAGGACATCACATGTATCATTGAATTGATAATATTCTGCAATATTTTTTCCAATATTGTCTGAGACTGAAGCCAATAATAAAAGATTATTGTTTAACTTCGAATTATACTCTCGTGTGGTGTTGTTGACATTACATTTGCAGCATTCAGCCCAAGAATGATCAGACCATAATTGTGTGCCAATATCGGCTGAAGTGAAAGTGTTGCTGATTGAGTCAGAAACTAAGATGTAGTCTATTCTCGTATAGATATGGTATTTGGGTGAAAAGTACGTAAAATCTTTTCCTGTTGTGTGCCTGGATCTCCAAATGTCGCATAAATTGTGACGTTTAAAAAGATGTTGGAGCTGAATAGGTGAACTCTTTTCTGGTATTTTGATTGAAGGTCGCTTCTTTTTGGGGTGAGATCGGTCCAATATGGAATCTGAAATAAAATTGAAATCACCTCCAATAACATATAGACCTGGGCTAAACAGTTCCAGCTTTTCTAATGTTTTTTTGAGGAAGGAAATTTGACCACTACTGGGGACATATATTGTTGCTAGAGTCATAGTGTCACAGTTAAGGGTACCTTCCACAAATAGGAATCTGCCCTGAGAGTCTTTTTTAATTTTTCCAGGGGAGAACCTTGATGTTTTGCCTATCAAAATTGCTATGTCTCTTGCTTTTCAGGACCCAGCAGCCAAGATTTGAGATGAGAAATATTGAGAATTAAATACTCTAGATTTTCTATTTAGATGTGTTTCATGTAGGAGGAGTACATCAGGCTTCTGAGCTAGTAAGGCAGCTAGGGTTCTCTTCTTCTTTATGATATTATTCAAGCCACAGCAGTTGAGAGAAAGAAATTTGACTTCTGTTGAGGGTGTCATGTTAATTTCTGATAAGACAGCAATTCAGAATCGATAAAGTGCAATAAAGGTTTGGAGTATAAACTACAGTCGACTTTCAGATTCTGGTGGGTTGTGTTTGTTTGTTTTTTGTGCCCCCCTTAGGGGATTTTTTTATTTGCATTTTCTATAAACTACAAACTATTAAAACTACAATGAAATTAGGGAAGGGAACTACATACTATGGGAGAAAGTAAAGAAAAACCCACTAAAAACCCAAGAGATGGTGGTCATACATATTACTTAACAAATTTAGCTTTTAGCTCATAATTCCATTCAAGTTCATTGAATGTGGTCATCTAAAAAAACAATTATGCTGGTAATATAACTTTAAACACCTCTACTTCTGGCTTCTTAAAAAGCAATATAAGATTTATAATAATACATTATGAGAGCTTTCAGAGTGTAATAAAATCTCATTTTCAAAATTTTTGCTTTCTCAAATGGTAACTTGTCTTTGGGGCAGTTGCCCCTAATTTGAAGTCTGTGTCCTCATCTGAAGATGCCACTGCTCCTTCTTCGCTATCTTTAGTGCTGTCCTCTTTCTCCGCTTCTACCTCTCCTGATGGATGACTATGTAGATGCAAAAATTCATGTGCCTTTTCAACAGAGTCAATTTTTTCTTTCTTGTCTATGAATTTGAAGATTGTACCTTTGGGGACTAACCATCTGTAAGGGATGTTTTTCTTTTGTAAAAATGTCACCAAGTCTCTATATTTCCTCCTCTTCCTTCTTATTTCAAATGGGATGTCCTTTAACACTTTGTCTTTGATCTTCAAGGCAGATCCATTTGTCACTTTAAGTATTTGATCTCTCACTTGTCTTCTTATAATCGCTTCCCCAGGCAGATTATTTTTTTCTTGTAAATTCTGGATATGATCTATAGATAAGAACATAAGAACAGAAGAGACACCAATGTTGGATCAGGCCAAAGGCCCATCCAGTCCAACACTCTGTGTCACACAGTGGCCAGAAATACCAGTGCCATCAGGAGTCCACCAGTGCGGCCAGGACATTAGAAGCCCTCCCACTGTTGACCCCCCCAAGCACCCAGAAGACAGAGCATCACTTGCCCCAGAGCCCCTATCTAGACCTTGTTGCTAATAGCCACTGATGGACCTCTGCTCCATATGCTTATCTAATTCCCTTTTGAAGCCGTCCATGCTTGTAGCCGCCACCACTTCCTGTGGCAGTGAATTCCATGTGTTAATCACTCTTTGGGTGAAGAAGTACTTCCTTTTATCCGTTCTAACCCGACCTCTCTTCAGTTTCATTGAGTGCCCATGAGTTCTTGTATTGTGAGAAAGGGAGAAAAGTACCTCTTTCTTTACCTGCTCTTTCCCATGCATAATCTTATAAACCTCGATCATGTCACCCCTCAGTCGTCTTTTCTCCCAGCTAAAGAGCCCTAAGCACTTTAACCTTTCCTCATAGGGAAAGTGTTCCAACCCTTTTATCATTCGAGTTGCCCTTTTCTGCACTTTTTCCAAAGCTATAATATCCTTTTTAAGGTGTGGTGACCAGAACTGCACACAGTATTCCAAATGAGGTCTCACCATTGATTTATATAGGGGCATTATGATATTGGCTGATCTGTTTTCAATATCTGTTTTCAAGAGATCATATCTATTTCGCTTTGTAGTATGTCCGTTTTTATATCTGCCATAGGTCCTAATGTATAACACATAGTCTGTTTCAGATTCTCAGATTTTTCTTCAGGAACAACTTGAAATCTTAAGACATAGCTTGCTCTCTCCATTTGTAGCTGTAACAGTTGAGACTCCTCCATCAATCTCTTTTTTCCCATCACCTAGAGTTGTTTTTTAAGCTTTTTGGTGTTGGTATCCACTTCTTTTACTTCTTGTTCAGTTTTATCTGTTTTTTTGCTATTTCAGTCAGTTGCAGTTGCTGTGCGTCGAATTAGCTATGCAGCGCCGTCACTTGTTCCAGCAGGGGTCGCAGTGCTTCTGTCAGCATCTTTTGTAGCTCTGTAGTTGTGTCCTGTCTAGGAACAGGACTTGCTGGACCAGCAGTTTCGGCAAGAGGCTTTGGTTTTACTTGTTTATCTTTCTCATCCTTCCTCATGGGCGCCATGTTTGAGATTGTTTACTTTTTATAAAAGTTATCACAGTCTCTGATACTCCTTAAGCAGCTTAGCATGTTCTTAAATTCTTTGAATTCAGTCTTTCTTGCTTCAGTATTCCCCCCCCCTTTTTTATGCATGCAAAGTTCGCTTAGTTTTTCTTACTGGGGGAGAGTCCCGCCCTCGCTTTCTAAGGGTAGGTGTCTGCTTAAAATTTTTGGTGGTTCTTGCTTAAACTCCAACTCACATTTCAATGATAGATCTGGTTTCCTTTTCCAGTCGCTCAGCCACCAAACACTTGCTCCGCTGTGCGCTTCTAATTCCCATGCGGGACGCTCCATGGCAGAACTTTTGGGGCATGGGGAGACCCCCCTTCACTGGCTGGCGTGCTGGGGGAAGAGCCTCCTAGTGCCCCATGGCTGGGTGCCTCTTGCGGAGGCTCCAGGGGTGGTGTGGACAACCATGCCCCCCCTCACCACGGGCTCTGGCAGTCTTCTCCCAGACGCCCATGACAAACGCCAAAACCGGATGTCAAGATTCTGGTGGTTTTGAGGAGTTGGGGGGCATGAAATTAGATAATTTATATTCATTAGAATTGTACTTTGAGAATCAACAAATGTGATTTTTGAGTAAAAATATTTGGTGTAGTGGTTAAGTGCGCGGACTCTAATCTGGGAGAACCGGGTTTGATTCCCCACTCCTCCACTTGCACCTGCTGATGTGACCTTGGGTCAGTCACAAGCTCTGGCACAGCTGTCCTTGAAAAAGAGCAGTTTGTGTCAGAGTTCTCTCAGCCCCACCCACCTCACAGGGTGTCTGTTGTGGGGAGGGGAAGGGAAAGGAGTTTGTAAGCCGCTCTGAGACTCCAAGTGAAGGGCAGGGTATAAATCCAATCTCTTCTTCTTCTCTTCTTCTTCTGATTAGTAGTGCTAAAAACTTGTAAACCATAACTGTATACAATTCATTAACAGCAATGCAAAATGATTAATATAAGAGAATTGATTCTTTTGTGCAACTAAGAACATTATAGAAGAACTGTACCATTTATAACATCAGCAAGGTAGGTGTCTAGAAAGCCAGTAAGTTCAATGAACTGCATTTCAAACCTTAAAGTTATCAGTAACAAACTACAACTAAGCAGAACAAAATGCAGTATTATGCTTTCCCTTTTCTCTAGGGAGTTAGAAAGCTTACCCATTGGAGAGTTTAGTGAAAGAAAAATAACTAAGAGGTAAGTATAAGGAGCTAGAACATGAGAACATCCCCCCCATGAGACCACTCAAATGGTGGACATATATAGTGAATAGACAATTAGCCCTTTAGTATTATTTATTTATTTATTTATTATTATTTAAGATTTATACCCCGCCCTCCCCACAGAGTGGGCTCAGGGCGGCTTACAAGGGGCAAAGCCCATATAAAACAGATAAAAGCAATAAAACATTAATGACAATTAATAAAAAATATTACTCAATTTAACAAGATGGTCTCCGGATGGTTCTCCAGGGTGATGTTATCCTATAGCTCAACCAGGTAAATCCAGTGGTCACGCAGAAATTGTGGTCGATCTTCCTGGGCCATCCTTAACCCCGATGTTGTCCATCTCCTTGGTGGCGGTGGTAGTGGTGGCCCCTATGTGAAAGCCTGGCGGAAGAGCTCCGTCTTACAGGCCCTGCAAATCTGCATAAGGTCCTGCAGGGCCCTGATCTCCTCCGGGAGCTCGTTCCACCAGGTAGGGGCCACCACTGAAAAGGATCTGGTCCTAGTCGTGGCGAGCCTTGCCTCTCGGGGGCCTGGAACCACCAGGCTATGTTGTGCCCCAGACCGAAGTGCTCTTGGGGGTATATATAGGGAAAGGTGGTCCCTCAGGTAAGTTGGACCCCGGCCATAAAGGGCTTTAAAGGTAAGTACCAGCACTATGAAGCAGACTCGGTATGCTATTGGCAGCCAGTGCAGCGCTTTCAGTCCAGGCTGGATGTGCTCCCACTTGGGGAGACCCATCAAAAGCCTGGCCGCCGCATTCTGCACTAGCTGCAGCTTCCGGATCTGCCCCAAAGGCAGCCCCATGTAGAGAGCGTTACAGTAGTCTAGCCTTGAGGTGACCGTCGCATGGATCACTGTAGCCAGGTCGTTGCGGCCGAGGAAGGGAGCCAACTGCCGAATCAGCCTAAGATGATAAAATGCTGATCTGGCATTGGCTGCCACCTGGGCCTCCATAGTTAAGGAGGGATCCAGAAGCACTCCCAAACTCCTAACCTCCGACGCTGGCACCAATGGCGCCCCATCAAAGGTCGGGAGAGGGAGCCCCAACCCCGGTCCATTCCGACTCAGGCACAGGACCTCAGTCTTCACTGGGTTTAGTTTCAGCCGGCTCAGTCTGAGCCACCCAGCCACAGCCTGTAGTGCCCAGTTCAGATCTTCTGGGTCGGAGCCCAATAGATTAATATTTTAACAATAAACATTTTATGATAACATTAAGAGAACAAGTGAAATTCATAGTCAAATTATCACTAAAAGGGAAACTTATCTGTGCTTATTAAGTTAATAAAGCAGTTGAAACTGTTGTGATGAAAAAAACCAGTATGGTGGAATAGAAACAGTTGTTTCAGGTACTTAAAAGTTGTTATGGAGAGAAGCAGCTCAGTCGTGTCTTTTCCTTGATATTTTCCTCCAGTGGTCTAAGGGTTGATCTTGAGTTCCAGGGTTTTCGTTTTTTAGCACATTGCATGGGATGGGAAGGTGAAGATCATTAAGTAGCTGCAGCCCTGAGTCTAAATCTGTGGCACTGGATCTTGATGGACAATGTGAAGTTAGCAAAAGGCTACCTATCTGTACTTAATCTTTGCTGAGGAGAGTGGGGTGGTGACGGGTCTCAGTTGTTTTCTTTTTAGAAGTGTTTCTGAAGATAGATCCTGCAGCACTTGTATCTTTGTTTCTTGAAAGAGAAAGTGACCTCACATTCGTACCTGAGTGAGGATTGCAGCCTTCGTGCAGAAGTTAATAAATTTAGCAATGATGTCTCTCGGTTGTGATCGTTGCTGCTACTTTAAAGAGCCAGCCCGATATGCCCAATCAATTAATGGCATGACTCCCTCTCCTAATTCAAGTGTGGCTGCCAGCCATGAAGCGTGGAAAGAAGTAAGAGTATAATTTCCTTCACTTTTTTCGAGGAGACCGCAAAATTTAAGGTTATTGGCCCAGAGTTCGTTTCCCAGCACCATAATGTGATCAGTGGCCCATTCTTCCTATTGGTAGAAAAAAACATGCGTTTTCTTGGAGGGCGATGCTGGCTCCAAGGGCAGACTCTGCAGTCTGAGATACCTTAGCAATTGTTTCGTTCAGTTCTGTAAGTTGTGCAGCTACTGGTTTACTTAGTTCTGTGAAGGTTAGGGCCACATTTTTTTCTAGGTTTTGCATTGTAGCGAAAAGTTCCTGGCATGTCACGTTAAGGCCTTTTTCTGCTGGGCCTGCGCCCCCGGTCACCATTTTACCTTTGTGTGAAGTCTGCTTGTTGGGGACCACATCTTGGTACTGCATTGCGAAAAATGGTGAAATTAGCTTCGACGCAGATGGCAAAGGTTTGGCTTTCGTTCCATAGGTTCTTCCCATACGGTGGATTACTAATTTGATGAGATTAAGGGTGAATTGTGATTTAATTATGGGGGCTTAGGACAGAGCTCACAATTCAGGCGTCCATGTCAGATGGTCCTGATGCCGAGCCCCCCTGCTTTTTCTCATAAGTTTTAATTGTGAAATATCAAGGCTACCAAATGTAAAACAGCAAAATTGTTCTGAAAATTGAATAGGGATGGGCACAAACTGGCTGACGAGCTAAAGTTCATCATGAATTTTGGCTGGTTTGTGGCTCATGAAGAAATGTTCGAGAACTGAAGAACTGCCATGAACTTTCACAAATTTTGATGCAGTTTGTGATGGTTTGTGAAGAGCAGAAAGCAAGGATTTAAATGGCTCCAAGCCTGGGGCTGGTGGACTCCTGATGGCACCTGGGTTTGTTTGTTTTTTGGCCACTGTGTGACAGAGTGTTGGACTGGATGGACCATTGGCCTGATCCAACATTGGCTTCTCTTGTGTTCTTAGGTTCTTTAAACGGCTGGTCCACATGGAGCAAACTGTGTGTCTCATCTGTTTAAAGGGATTTCCTTTGGCAGTCAGCCACTGAAAGCCCCTTTAAACTGCTGATCTGTGTGGAGCTCTGTGGGGCAACTGTTTAAAGGGACTTTCTTGGGCAGCCAGCCCCTGAAAGCCCCTTTAAACATCTGATCTGCATGGAGCAAAGTACTCTGTGTGGCTCAACTGTTTAAAAGGCCTTTTTTTTGGCAGCCAGCCCCTTTAAACAGCTAATTCACATGGAGAAAAGTGCTCCTCACAGATCAGCTGTTTTAAGGGCTTTCAGGGGCTGACTATCCAAGAAAGCCTCCTTAAACAGATGAGACACACAGAACTCAGTGGTTCAGCTGTTTCAAGGGACTTTCTTGGGCAGCCTGCCCCTTTAAACTGCTGAGCTGCAGGGAGCAGGCTGCCACTGTGGCTCAGCTGTTTCAGCACAAACCGCATGGATGCAGTTTGATTCATATGAGAACCAACTGGGTTCATGGTTTGGTTAATGGTTTTCCCACAAGTCACAAACCAAACTGCATTTTAGTGGTTCATGCTCATCCCTAAAACTGAAAGAGTTTCAAGAACAATGCTTTTGATATAACCTTAGAAATTAGGTATAGTAAAACAAGAAGTCATACATTCAAAATACAGAATGCAGAAACAGCCTTCTACAACAGACTGTTCAATGTCTCCATCCTGTTTCTTAGAGTCATTTTACATATTACTCAGAGGCAAACCTGCATACCTCATCAAGTGTACATTCCTTAGAAAACAACAGCTAACAACAACTCTTGACAACGTACCCGTATGATATATCTGTATGCATCTCAGGTTTATTGTTTTGGCATACTTGTTTTAGATGTACACTTGAAACATCTTAGGTATAAATCTTAAAAAGAAAGTATAAAGTAATCCTAAGGCACCCTATGTCATCCACCTCTCAGGCCACTTATTCCCTTTGGTGAACTCTCACAAAGTATTGTATATTGAAAGTTGCTGGTAAGACACACCACTGTAATATTGGTGGAAATCAGAGTATATGTACCTGTCAAGAGCTAATGACACTGCAGTATGTTCATACTCATACTTTATGCATGGATACAAAGCACAAAGGTTTGCATGTAACTCTTTTCATGAGTCCATTGAGGGTATAATTTTAAATTAAGTTGTGGAAAGAGAACACTGTTGCTATTTCACTAATAACTGTCATCATCCCAGTGCAAGGTGGATAAGAGAGAACTGTGTTCAGTTATTTTTAAAGCTGACATTTAAATACCATCTTATCCTGTTCACAGTTTCTTTAAACACAGCAAGGCAAATTCAATCACATCAACACAGAGTCATTCCAGCAATGGAAAATTTGGCCCTGTCAGCCACAAACACCTTAAATTGATGAACTCTCAATATCTGGCATGTTCAGCTTTCCATTTTTGACTTTTCCTACCTACAAGATACATCTAGTGACTCAGATAACACTAATAAATTACACAATGGCATAACAGTGCTCACACATTCACTGAAAAGCCAAATTGTGTGTGGGGGGGAGATGTGTCACAGAGCAGGTTAGCAATTAATGTTGTGGCACAAAACAAAACATCTCCACACATACTTTGACAGTGTACATTTTAATAAAGGAAATGATATGTTTACCTTCTAGCTATCAATAGAGTATTTCAGAAACTGAAAAGGCAATCACGTATTGTAAATCATGATTTTTCCCAGAGAACAGTATTTTGCAGATGTTGCTTGTATAAATCTATTCTTAGGTAAATGTTATGGTTTTATGCGTTTGGATTTTATGAATTTTCTCCCTTTAAAATAAATGAACATTGAAATATGTCCCCCACCAACCCCACAGAGTCTGAAGCAGGCTGCAAACTAAAAGAGAAGAGGTAATGGAAAATGAACCTGAAACATTATAGTCTACAAAACTGTTTGCATGTTTGAGGTAAAAGTCAGGACAGCAGAAGAACTTTGAAAATGTCTACATGTTTTAGAGATGCGTCAAAATCAGAATCTGGCCTTAGCACTTTCCCATTCATGGAAGTCACTGGAAGGTTAGAAACTATTTTTCTCCTTTGTCTCCCAAGTTAAATGTTAATGCCATGGAGTGGCCTGGAAAGTGGATGAGCAGGATAATCATGTCTGTGTGACAGCATAAAATGGGGAGAATGAGGATGAAACCAATGTGACTCCTTTTGTATACATTTTTACTCAAGATTTTATTTTAAAAACAATGTAAAAAGCAGCAAAAGAAGAGAGAAATGGGAGAAAGGAGTCCTGCTGCTCAGCCACTTATTTTCCCACAGAGAAAGCAGTTGGAAATTATTTGGGAGTGAGTATATACCCCGGGGTAAAGGATTAAGCAGCTCTCCACCAGACAGCGTGAAGCTTCACAAGGCTACTTGGGGTTTTAGGAAAGCACTGGGGAGAATATACATACAGTTACAGGTCACATGTGCTTTCAGTCACAATTTATGAAGTTCATTCCCTGACATTAATTGATACAGGGGATATTTTTGACCTTGCCATTTCTGAATGAAGCATGAGGCTGTCAGAGGACAAATCTGGGCAGATGCTTTGTGCAGCCCACTCAGAGGCAGGGAGCGGCTGTTTACACTGACTTGTTTCGTCCTGGGTGCGCTCATTTGTCAAAGTTCTCCTGACAAAGGAAACTACAACTCTCAAAAGCTCATACCCCCAAAGTCTAAGGTGTTATTGGATTAAAATCTAGCTCTCCTACTGCAGACCAACATGGCTACTCACTGAAGCGAGTTTTAAATTCAGTTTCAGTTTGCTCTCCTTCAGTCACTGTGGTCAGACACTGAGCCAGGTCAGAGACGGCCACAGCCAGAGGCTTATTCAAAGTGACGGAAAGTTGAATGTTTCTATGATAACTGAAGCTGGTTCCAGACAATATTCAGATAATGGTGACTGACAGCTCTATGAAGTATGCCATGTGAGTTAAAAAACTGGGTATGAATGGAGTCCAGCCTTTCCCATCTGCAATTTCAGGAGAGGATTAGGATACTACAAGAAGGGTGACTCGCGATACTTGCGGGGGGGAGGAGAAGCTCCACAGGAGGAGAAGGAAGCAGCTGCAGGTGAGCCTTCTCCCCTGCCCCCCATCCCCGGCACCCATGGCGAGGCCCGCGCCCTTCCAAGCCTTCTCCAACCTCCCCCCCAGCACTGGCGACGAGGCCTGAACTCAGCCTGCCAAGCTTTCTCCCTTTCCCCTTCCCTAGCGGCAATGGCAGAAAGGCCTGGTCGGCCTGCCAAACTTTCTCCCTCCCTCCCCCCTCAGCGGCGGCAAGGCCTGGCCAGCCCACCAAGCATTCTCCCTCCCCCCCAGGTGTCGGCAAGGCCTGAGCAGCTTATAGTTGCCAGCTGGCCAAGCCTTCTCCCACCCCCTCCCCCTCCCTGACAGCGGCGGTGAAGCCATTCTCAGAGCATTCCCTGCACCTGTGCAGGGAATGCTCTTTTACTTTTGGGGGGATTTAAATATCCCCCACATATTTTTTCCAAGTTTTCAGATTTTTCTGCACATATGGGGATTGCCCCAAATGTGCAGGAAAACCTCCCTGCCCCCCAAGTGTGCCCGATGTGCTGATTTAGATATCCGCACGGAAAGGGCATGTTGGGAATTAGATATATAGATGCTTGCCAAAATGGCTAAAGTGCACTGAGAGCTCAAATTCTAATGTTGTATTTTAATAGTCTTTGGTCTTGCTTGTTTCTTACATTCCCTATGCCTTTGGTACAGCACTGGACTATTAAGTTCAATGCCCTAAAAGTCCAACTGTGCTATACTTTCAATCCTTAGAAATATAAGATTTTGCCTTTGCAAGCCCCCATGAACATGTCCAGTTTTGAGAAAAGAGGGTGCAGATGGAGAAGCAAAATGCTCAGCATTAGATCCTTCTTATCCTTTTGGGCAGTAACTTATTAATTTCATTTAAAATAAATAACTGGTGTCTTGTTTTTCATCTCTTGTCTATGCAATGGAAACTATATGTCAATTTCTTACAATGTGTGCTATCCTTGACAAATTTCTTTCCACCCAACACTGCATATTTTAAAATGGCAGTAAATAATGCTCTTTCAAGTTTTAATATCCAGGGTGCGAATATCATATACAAAGGGGTTCATATGTGTGCTCTGGTGCCTTCCTTCTTTCTGACACCGTGAGGTGGAGATGTAGAAGATCATTATGTATTCTTTACCAGCGGTCAGTTGCTTAGTTACCAGTGAAATAGAGTACTACTAATAAAAGGAATGCTGGCAACATTTGAGCAGGACACTGGCCTTAGAAACAGTAGCAGTTAAGTCACATACAAATGTTTCTGAAAGTCAATAGGCTTAAAACAAGAACATGCAAAGCATTACGTTGCTTCCATTGGTAATGGGATGTCTAAATCATCATCACAATCATTAGTTAAATGGTACCGATTCTGCTGATCAGTCAACAAATGATCCAGCAATAAATTCAGTATGTGAGAGCAGGGAAATAGCAGCTTCCAGCAAGATAATATGCTGCAGTCATGTATTAAATACAATTATTGTTCAAATGGCTAGTCATTTTCTATTTGTATAGTTCTGCTACATTTCCAAGGGTCTAATTGCTTGTAAGGATCAACACTTTAGAGGTGCAGTTATTACCAATGATGGGGGGGGGGACAACCACCCCTTGGGAAGTGAAAGCAGCATTGTCTCCTGTGACTATTAATTGCTCAAAGCCTTGCATTCAGTGCGCATCTTGAGCAAAGATGTGCACTGAAATAAATAAGAGGTGGGTGGTCTATTTTCCATTGTAAATAGTCTGAATCACAGCTCCAGTATCTGTCTAACTTCAGCATGCCTGGTACGTACAGAGACTTTTTCTTTGGCTAGGTAACAGTATCTGCCTATTCTTCTGCCTTCAAAACAGGCTTTCCAAATAAGGTATGAAATGCACTCCCTGCTTTTCTTGTTAAATCCAATTCTCATTTCCTGTCTTTACAAAGGAAATATTGGATTGCTGCAGTACTATTCTCAAAGGTTCAGTGGCTCTGCTGGACAATGAACACAAGTGCAATCAAAATGTTAAAAGTTACAACCGCTCCATATAGAAACCTGCTATGTGAGGATTGCATGCCACTTGTATTGAGAATAAAACCAGTACCCTTCATTTAATTTGCTCAGACTGAATTTGCTGAGGTGGAAGAACCCAAACTAAGAACTCAAGGTGGCAGTATGCAAGTGGGAGATCAGCCAGTTTTGTTCCAGTCATATAAAATGCTTGTAAATACAGAGGGCAGACAGCAATGCCAAGGCACTCTTTCAGGTCAGGAACACGGTGCAGCAAGCTTTGACTGCACCATGGTAAAGATCCAAACTGGGCTGCTGTGTGACTATACACAATAAAAATGCTTGGTAGCCTGAAAATCAAAATACCAGCATCTAGCTTAGTCCTTGGGATCTTCATTCTCTTATCTTTAATTAGTTCAGTGACACTATGAATTATTTAAGGATTATTACTTCTTTACAGGTGATTGAGAGAGGTTGAATATATGGTAAGACTTTGGCTCAGACAGGATGGGAATCAAAATTCAGGCTTGCTATCCAGCGCTGCAGACGGTAACTTATATTTCACAAACATAAATCCAATTTTACCATAAAGATACAGAATCTTACACAGAAGATACAGAATCTTACACTCCAATATTTATTGTTAAATGTTTACATGTGTCCACATTATTTAAAAGCCTGTTGGCTAGCCAGAAGTGGATATGGCTTAGAGGCAGACTAATATTTCCATGGGCACAAGGATTTCAGTCTGCCGAGCAAAATTTTCCTGCCACCTATGACAACCCCAAATATATCTCCCCCATCCAGTTCCTCCCCAGGATCATGATTTCAGGGGCATTCCAGTCTGCCACAGGAGGGGTGAAGTCGGAAAATCAGTCTTTGTGCATTTGGTGAAAATGTGCATTTGGATTCAACCCTATGTAAAGTACTTTTTATTTTGCTTACCGTTTCTTTGTGTATTTCTGTACAGGCATTCTTTCTTCATGGATATAGTTCAGTAACTCTCACTAAATGAAATATGTTATTTGGGGAGGGACTTTGTCTGAATAAAATGTCTATGAAAACAGGGAGACTACATGGAAAATGTCCATATGCCTTTGGGGTGGGTATGTATGGCAATGATCCCTGATGAACAAATTATTTACCATTTATTAGGTTCATTTTAGGACTATATGTGTTAGCTCATTCTAGGAAAACTTTTTATCCTACTGTCACTTTTGGATTTTTCCTGTGCACTAATACTTCAATGTATGTGAATCAATATATCTAATTCTCAACAAGGCAAAATGTATTGATACTTATATCCAAAAAATAGAGCCATGGACAGACAAGAAAGATCTTCCTACAATCCCAATAAAAGCCCCAGGTTTGTGCAAAAATCTGAAATCTAAAAAAAGAAAAGAAAAGTAGATTGGGGCAGCTAACCCCTCCCAATTATTAGAAGCAGCACCTGCAGCTTTATGAAACAAATGACCTCAGTGGCCATTTCTAGGAAACCACAACAATATTTCCAGGCTCCCAGGCTTGACTTCTGTCAGTAAAAGGCAATGAGAGGGGCAAGACCCTTCACAGGGCTGTTTGGCCTTTGTAGATTTCATGGGGCCAGGCCTGGCAGCATCCACCTGGTGACTTGGTACTAGGGATGGGCATGAAATGGAAAAAAGCAATTTGTGTTGGTTTGTGGTTCATGGCACCCCCTACAAGTCCTTGTGGGTCCCTAATGTGCAACTGGGCCCAGCGCAGACTGGTGGCTGGCAATGTGTTACTGGTGTGGCCCGGAAAGCTGAAGACAGAGGAGCACCTAAAGGTAGGTTGTCTGGTGTGTGGGAAGAAAAGAAGAAAAGGGACAGAGGCTATGGGGGCTTTCAGAAAAAGAAAAAAAAGGAAATAATGGGAAAGGGGAAAATAGGATGCCCCTCACAATTCCTTATGGGTTTCCTTCTTGGATGCATCTAACTTATGACCAGAGTCACAGGTTAATCAGACAATCAAGGAAAGACACACTTCATATTTGAGGGTGTTGGGCTGAATCCTGCTTTTCTGCTGATAAAAAGGAAACTTTGACCTCCTTAGCTTTGACCACCTAAAAAGAATGTTCTGGGAATCATGGGATATGCATGTAAAAAAGCAATATAAGATAGGGGATGTAGAAGTTATAGGAATTGGCCGACAGTGAGAAAGTTGGCTGAATCCAAACCCATCATCATCATGTAACTGTTTGTGTTGCGATTTTATAATTCTGTGTTTGTTGTTTGCTATGACTTTGAGTCAATGCAATAAAAGTATTTGATGATGATGTGAAGAGACAGCTTAGAAATCCCATAAGCAAATAAAACAAACATGTAATAGTGACTGCTGTTCCACAGCAGTGTAACCCTTCTAAAGACTAAATACAATCATTGGTGACTTCAGGAGTTGTGTTAACATGGACAGAACTATGAGTTTAGAACTTGTAACAAAACCATGGTGAAAGCCAAATAATTGATTTAATGAAAAGGACAGCAATGTAAGACAAACCAGGAAAGAACATCAAGATAAAGTCATGACTCCAGAGGTGAGGGACAATATAGTTCAGAGTTTAAATGGATTAGCTGAAGGCATATAGCAAGAGAAGACTCCACTGCACAGCCCAATGGGGCCCGGCCCCCTAGCAGTTTTTATGGGCCCCTTTCCTGAGCCTCGGCTCCCCTACCCCAACTCCTCCTGATTGCCTGTCAGCCTGTTGGCAGGGAGGACAAGGGCAGTGATTTCAGAGGCTGCCCCTGTTGCTGTGCTGTGGGAAGAGGCACTGGGGCTCCTTTGGGGGGGGAGCTGGACTCGGAGGCTGTGGCTGCTGCAGCCCTTGCCCTGGAACCTTTGATTGGATTAGCAGGTGCCCCCCAGGCCCCCTCCCTAAAAAGTCCTTAGCTATGGGGCTGTCTAGTTGTCAATTTGATATTACATCACTTGATGTCAGACATAAAAACCTGTGGTATAAATCGGCAGGGTGATAACGCTGGACATAAAGAGATGTAATACAAAATCAACCACTAGAGGAAGCAAAACATATGCAGAACAGAAAAAAACCTCCCAAAGCAACCAGAACACACAAGCAAGGAAAATGTGGAAAAACCAAAGGCCTGACTTCAGTGGACTTAGAAAATTGTAAATGGCTGTGGTCACACGGAGCATTAGCCACGCGAGAGAGACGGAAGAAAGGTGGAGTTTCCGGGCGCGATCTCACCGGCACATCTGGGGATCGTAGTGCTTCCATGGCCCGACCGAGGCTTCGCACCGAAGAAGCGCAACAAAAAAAAGTACCTCGGAGGTACTAGTTTCTGGAAACTGTGGGGCAAGGGCGGGCACGTGATCGCGGTACCGGTGGAATTCCATGGCATCCGCTGCCCGCCCATGTCCCGTCGCAAGCAGGGTTTTTCCGTCTCCACAGGATGCGCACCAGCATGCAAGGGCGCATGCGCACGAAGAGGAAAGTGAAAGTTCCGTAACCCTGCAAGCGCGCATGCTGTCGCGAAACCAAAAGTACAGGACGTGCGTCGCGGGCTGTATGCACTGAACGTGACCCATGCCTGACAGGCGCCATGAAGCGCAAGATGCAAGCCCATCACCAAGCCCCCCCACGCCGAGTTACGAGCACGGCGACCCCTCTGCCACCAGCAGCAACCCCTCCGCCACCAGCAGCAACCCCTCCAGCCACCCATGGGAGGAGGAGGGCGCCAGGGGTGCGCGGACCCTCGTGGCGGCGGCCAGAGACCCTGGACCTTTGTGGGGAGATAGGGTGATCCAGACCACCCTAAGTCAGAATCGAAGGAACATCGAGGTCTTTGAAGAGGTGGCCAGAGTGATGGCAGCCCGAGGCCATCAGCGGACCGCGGAGGAGTGTCGGGTGAAATCAAAGGACATGCATCTCAAATACAAGAAGGCCGTGACCAAAAACGCCAGCTTGGGCGGACGCAGACACACATGTCCCTTTTACGAGGAGCTCAACCAATTTCTCCATGCGGAGAGACGGGTATGGACAGCACCACTGCTGCAGATGGCAGAGCCGCTCCCAGGCCATGCCACCACCTCCTCCACCACCTCCACCTCCTCGCAGCAGCCATCCCTGGACCCGTTCCCTGACGACTCACCCGAGACGGGGGAGCCAAGGGCATCCACCAGCGGTCAGGCAGGTAGGCGTTATGGCAGCGGGCCATGGGTCCAGGGGCAGTGGACCCTAACATCCCAGGCCCACCGAGGGACACAGAGCAGGCAGAACACCACCCCAATACAGCCCCCCACCCATCCGCCCTCACCTGGGGTCATGCCACCCGCCCTGGGAAACCCCCCCTCGCACATGGGCGCCAGCAGTGCCCGGCCAATGAAGGGAACCCAGGAAGCGGCAGCCCCATGGGGTGCCATAGTACATCAGGGACAATAGAACTCCACCCACTAGCAGGCACAGCCGTCACGCAGATGGCCACAGTCCCTCACATACGTTCAGGGCCACACCATGCCAAATAAATAGCCCACCACACCACAGCCCAAGGGGCAAGGTGCCACCGAGGGCACAGCAGCACCCAGCCACCACATGCCGCTACATGCCACCACGGTGACACCCCAAGGGGGCCCCACAGGGACCCAGTACCGGTTCAGAGTGTGCCACAGGTGGCGGCAGCAGCACAAGGAGCCAGCACCACGAGGTGGTATAGGGAGGAGGGCAACCACGGTGACCCCAGCAGTACGGCACGCAACAGGAATGTCATAACTATCCCTGTGCCCTTCCCCTCAGGCTCCCGTGGTGCAACCCAGGATCCGAGCGGCGATGATGAGGAGAGCGATGGTAGTGAGGGGGCAAGTGCGCCAGCAAGCTGCCAAGGTAAGTCCGTGGGGTGAGGAGCCCAACCTTGCAGGCCACCATGATGGCTACCTGGTCTTGGCATGGGGCACCAGGGCCCACTGGTCCCACATCACAGACACATGTCTCACACCCAGGAACACCAGAAGAATCAGAGGATGATGATGAGGGGGACGCAGAACCACTGGAGCCTGGCCAACGTGAACCACAACGTGAGTGGTGGCATGGGACAGGGGTGGGAGGCGGGACCACATGGCATCCTGGAAGTGTATTGCTGGCTGGGTCACAATGGTGATGCACGTCTCGCCACAACTCCACAGGCCTGCCACCAGACATCACTATGGGAGACCTCACAGCTGCCGAGAGGGCAGCACTCATCAACAGCAGGAGGAGGCGGGTCTCGGCCCTACAGCGTGTCGGAGAAGAGCTCGCTGCACAGAACAGGGAGGAGAGCAGACGGGACAGGAGAGCAGAGCGGAGGCAGCATGAGGAACTCATGGCCCTGCTGGAGGCCGGCAATGCCGCAGACCGAGATGACCGGAGAGCGATGTGCCAGTGCATGGACGCATCCACCAATGCCACGTTGGAGCTGACACGTGCCATCACCCTGCTGGTGGAGACCGTCCATATCCAGGGCCAGCCCCCAAGCCCAGCCCCCAGCCCCGTGGCCCTGTGGCCACGGCGGCCCCCGCAGCCCAGCCCCAGGCCCCTGACCCCGTGGCCACGGCAGCCCCCGCAGCCCCAGGCCCCAGGCCCCATGGCAGGCCGCGGCTCCGTGGGGAGGGGGCGTGCCGCAGGCCCAGCTGCCGCAGCCAGACCCCACGGACTCCAACAGCCAGGCATCCAGCGACAGTGGGAGGCCAGGCAGGAAAAGGAAAAAGACAGAGTGCTACACCCCTGCACAGTAGAGTGTGCGGGGACACCAGGCGCTAGCAGTGGTGGTGGCTGGCCCCTCCCACTCCTCTCTGGCCACCCCGCCCAACCTGTCTAGGAGTACGTTGCTCCATACGAGGCGTGCCACCCTCGCCCACCAGCACCCACAGTGGAAGTCCCCCCTGTGTACATTTGCCATGCAAAATAAAAGTGCCTAACATCACAGCTGCACATGTGTCATGGCTGCAGTTCATGGGGGGGAAGGGGGCCCCACAGACCAGACGGAGACGGCGTTGAAACAAAACAGCTTTATAACACTGGAATCATAACATCATCAAGAAGTAACAACGACCACCACCACCACAACAGCAACGGCAGCAACAACAGCACCAACAGCAACAACATCTGCTCACACTCCCCACCTAACCCGAGCTCTCAGAGTCCCCCTCCACACCCCTGTCCCCTGCCTGTGTTGGGTCCGAGGGGATGGTCTGATGCGGGCCTTCCACCTCCTCCTCACTCATCCTCTCGGTTTCAGCTGCAGACAGGCTCTCCGCAGAGATCTGCCCCTCCTGCTCCCCTTCCACGGCCCCCCCTCCTCATGCAGACGGTGGTGCCGGTGGATGCGCCCGTCTGCGCTCCCGCTCCTCTCGGTGCTGCTCCATGAGGGCCCCATCCAGCCTCATCTGGATGAGGAGGCGGCCCAGCTACATCAACCGCCGTTCGTGACGTTCCACTGTGGGCAAGACGAAACATGGACCACCACATCAGTGGCGTGGCCCCAGAGATCACCGGCAAGAGCCCCCGCTCCAGGCCCCTGGCACACGCATTCACCCACACATGCCATGCAGATGGCACCCACGCCCCAGGGACCAACCCATGGTACCCAGGCCCCAGCTGTCACCAGCCAGCTGGTGGGTGTGCCACCCCTGGCTGATGGGTTCTCACCTGCCACTCGTATGTCGTGGATGGCGGCCTCCATGGCATCCAGTCTGCGGGCCACTTTGGTGTCCGCCAGTGGTGCTGAGGGCGCAGGGCATGGCCCCTCCCCTGCAAGGACGAGATACCACACCATGCACCACCAGTGTGACCACCACCGGGTCCACAGGGGGGCCCTCCTACCTGCCCCAGGACCACAGGGGGGCATCCTACCTGGATCCGTCTCTGGGGCAGAGCTGATTACCACGGTGGAACCAGCCGTGGCCACTGCTGCCTCCTCCTCCTCTGTCCGGTCACCTGCTGGAAACAACAACACCATCACGGGGGACCCCAGACCATGGGAGGGCCCCTTGCCACCGGGAGCCGCTGAGGGGGGAAACCTAGCGGGGCCCGTTGTGGCATCCGACACACACTCAGGGATGCCCCGCCAGGGATCCACCCAAGGCCGCCACACACCCGGCGTCTCCCACCGCACCGAGCGCCAGTATCTGTTGGCCCACCCTACAGGCCCCACTCACCAGCCTTGGACCCTCCTCCATGGGGCGGGGACGCCTGGGGGGAGCTCACCACCACCGGTCCTATGGGGACGAAAAACGGGCATTCATGTGGTGGGAGTGCCACATGGCCCATGGGGGTGACACGCCTGGTGGCACTGGTGTCCCGGCTCATGTCGGCCTCTGGCCCATGTTGGGTGACCTGGCAGGGGGTCGATCACACCGGACCCTCGAGGCTGTGCCACCATATGGTTGCTCACATGTGGCTGGGGCTCCATGCACAGCATTGCCACATGCCACCGTGCCTGCCAACCTGCCCGACTCACCGTGATCCCCAGGGGGCTGGGCAGGCCCGTGTGCTGCCGCTGGTGGTGCCTCGCCAGCAGGGGAGCCCGGCCGGACCCGCCTAGCATGTGGATGCCTTGGGGGAGATAGAGCAGAACGGTTGGTTGGTTGTTCGCTGCCCATGGGTTCGTGGCCAAGGCCAGGGTGGGGTGTACTCACTGTAGGGGGTGCGATGCCGCCATCCAGGTCGCCCTCCCTGGTGCCACAGGGCATGCAGGAGCTGGAACCTGGGAGGGCGCTCACCCCGTGGAGGGATGCCCTGCCAGTCTTCCAAGGCATCGTAGAAGGCCGCCTTCTCCCTCTTAAATTTCGCCCGACACTGACTGGGTGTCCGCCGAAATCCCTGGGTGGCCAGCTGCTCCGCCACCTCCCCGAAGACGGCCAGGGTCTCGAGGTGGGTCGAGGGCATAACCCGTGCACCCGCCTCGAGCTCGTACAGGGTGGTAAGGAGGCTCTCCACCTCCTCCGGGAGCCACAGAACACCCTTCGTTGGAAAGGCCATGGTCCCGAATGCTGGCTGGCCGGGCACTACGAACTGCGCATGCCCATCTCAGCACTGTGTCGCCTTTCGCAGGCGCACAAGGCGACACGCACGCATGGGCAGTGGAGCGTATGTCCGTCTCGGGTTCTGCACAGTTCTGGGAGGGGGGGCCTGGATGGGTCGTACAGCTGCCAGTTGGGCTTGCCAATGTGGGACCTGCGGGAACGTTGCCTCTACGGGCTAGGGAGACGAACGGGGTTGGTGCAGTTGCTCGTTTGGGCTCATGTCCACTGGCACGGTAGCGGCGAGGGGGGGCCTTGAGCCCACTAGTGTCTCCTGGCTCGCCGCCAGAACCATCTGCTCAAGGCCTAGCGCACCGCCTCGCCTGCAGCATCTGCCATCTGTGGCTCCTCATCAGGGAGGTCCGTCTCCATGCCCACGAGTGCCCCTCGTACCTCCTCGGTTAACACTTCTGGGACCGCATGCCCACGGTCCTCGCAGACGTTGTGCAGAATAC
This sequence comes from Gekko japonicus, assembly GCF_001447785.1. NCBI lineage: Eukaryota > Metazoa > Chordata > Lepidosauria > Squamata > Gekkonidae > Gekko > Gekko japonicus. The sequence continues at coordinate 1,789,315 of NW_015164183.1, forward strand.
AACAGGCGGCAACGACTGTCTGTACGTTCCTCAGGTCCACCGGCACCTGCAGTAGCAGGCACCGCCACCGTGCCTTCAGGCGGCCAAAGGCACGCTCCACCACATTGCGCACCCTGCCATGCACCTTGTTGAAGTGCGCCTGCTTTGCATTAAGGTGGCCTTTGTAGGGAGGAATGAGCCACCGTCGCAGGGGGTAGGCTGCATCCGCCAGTATGAGTGGCGGCACCCGGACCCCCTCAATTGTGTGGGCGGGGTTACCGGGCACGTAGAGTCCCGCATCCATCCTGGCTGCGATGTTTGCCCGCATCAGGACGTGTGCATCATGACTTTGGCCACTTTGCCCAACGACAATGTCCACGAAACAACCCACGTCGTCCACGGTGCCCTGCAGGAATACGGAGGTGTAGTGCTTATGGTTCAGGTAGAACGGGGCCAGGTGGACAGGTACTCGCACCCGGATGTGGCATCCATCCATCGCAGCGACGCACTGCGGGAAACCCTTGGCGGCGAAGGACCGCATTACCTGTATGTGATGCACAGAGAGTGACGGGCATCGCACCCACTTGGGGCCAGGCGTGGGGGAAGGGCGAGGGGTGGCACCTCCTGTGGGGCTGGCCCCTCTATATCCCTGCCGGTCACCACCGCCCCTCACTCCTGGCTGGTGGCCCATCGGGCCCCCCGGCCCCCCTCCCCATGTGCACCCTGTCTGGGTTCCGTAGGTACACCACTCTCCGGTGGAGCTCCTCAGCAATGGCCCGTGTGACCTCCATCACTATGCCGGCCACGGTGGACCGCGCGAGACCGAACTGCTGTCCAATGGTTCTGTAGGACATGATGTTGGCCATCCACCACACGCCGACCACTACACGTTCCTCCGCTGACACGGGGGCGCGCATCACCGTATGTTGTTGTTGCAGTCTGTCCCGGAGGGCATCCACCAGCCACATGACTGTTGACCTGCGAATACATGGGTGTGGTTATGTCCATGTCGTGTCACTCCAGCGCCCGTCACTGCGCCTGCGGGGTGCTGGGAGAGGGGCGTTCTGATGATCGTGGCCATGGTATGGATTGTGTTCAGCATGCCACAGGCATGCGGCTGGCACTGACACCTCTGCATATTACCTGGTCATCCTGAAGTGTTCCAGCCACTGCTCATCGCCCCAGACATGTGTGACGAAGGTTACCCACCATTCCGTGGCTCTTGGGTACACCCACCAGCGTCGGCTTGGACACTCCTCGGATAGACGGAGTAGCTGGAGTGTGTGCCTTCTTCTGCAGCTCCTCCTCTGCCTGCTGCACCCTCGACGGATGCCTAGCTGTGTGACGGCCATGACATTCCTCCGTCTCCTGGCTGCACCTATGGCCCCCTCACATTGCCACCAGGCTTGGCACCTCTGGGTGGCTGCTCTGGCCTCTGTCGCGCAGGCGGTGATGGCGGCTGTGATGAGGGACCCCCCCCTCCATCGCCTGTATATGTGTGCGGTATTGGGGTCTGGTAGCACCTGTTGCCCTCTCCGTTCCGCCCGCCACCCAGCTTCCGCATTCCCATGACGGGTGGCCGTCAGCGGGCAGTTTGCGTTTGTGCGCATGTGCAGCTTCTTGTTCATGCGCATGCACAAGCTACGGTGGGAAAAAATTAACCCTCGCCACGGAAGCGGCGCTTGGTGATTGCTGGTGTGATTGCGCCGCGTCGCTTCTTTGCCGCGCTGCTGGGTCATCGTGTGATCGGCACCTCTCCCCTACCCACGGGACCTCGACGGATCCTCCACGGAACGTCTGATCTCGCAATCATGCATTGCTTTGCCCCGGGGCTAACAGCCACGCTTCCCCCCCCCCCGCAGTTTCCTGCCCGTGTGACCAGGACCAATGTTTAGCAAGGCACTCAGAGTGTATCATTTGTAAGGATAAAATGACAGTATCAACAAAACAGCAATTATTGGCTAAAATACACAATAGATCAAATAAAATCAGAAATAAAATCTAAGTGAAGCTAGTGAAACCATTATAGGAACTAACACATAATTTACAGAAGAAGAACAAACAAACAAACAGAAAGCCTCAACAGCTATCCAGGGTGATCTTAGTGATTCTGGAGCCCTTGGCAAAAATTCATGATGGGGCCCCAGAATCACTGCCACCTCCTACCAGGCTCTCTACTGCTCCCCTGCCAGGGCCAAGCAAGGGGCATCCCTCACCCTATGCAAGGTGGGTGGGAGCCAAAGCCAGAAGCCAGACGCCTGAGCCCAAAGCAGGCACAAGCAAAAGCTACTGAGTCATATGCATAAGCCCCAGACAGGGTGAGCATGGCTGTAGCTATATGTAGGCAACCCAAGGCCCAGATGAGACAGGATGGGTGAGACTGGCAGCACTGGGAGCCTGCTGTTTCCTTCTCTCCCCATGAAGGTAGGGCTGTGGGTGGGTCCTGGAGCAGCTGCCCCTGTTAAAACTGCCCTACAGCAAAAAGGTGGAGGGAGGAGAGAGAAAGAATTGGTCCAGCACCTAGATCTCTGAGTGGAACTCCCTTCCAACAGTAAACCAGCTCCTTTTAGGGAGTATAGCTCAGTCCAAACCAGGTTGACTTCACCTTTCTTGTTTTCCACCTCACAGACCAATAGCACTTTAGATTTATCTAGATCAAATTTGAATTCACTGGTTTTCATCCAACTCATCACTGATTCCAGACATCTGTTCATAATGTCTACTAGCACCGCTGATAAGGAGAATTAAGTTGATACTGATGACACTTTATTCCAACTTTCTTCTGGACAGCTTTTTCCTGGTGATTTCATGGACATATTTCTCACTGTGTGACAGTGGTGAAGGGAATGGGATTATATGAATCTAACAGTGCAATTTCTAGGCAGAATTACCTCAGTCCATTGATCTCAAGTAACATTGATTTCAAGTAACTCTGCCCAAGATTGCCACTGTCAGGTTTGTGGAGTCACAAAAGTGTTCTGGTTTTAGAAAGTAAAAGGCAAAATGTAAGTAAAGTAAAAGGCAAAAAAGTCTATGAACCAACAGGCGTTAGAAATGCTGTCCCAGTATGATATTAATATACTGCTTTGGTAATGTATGTTGTTGCATCTGAGGCATCCCCAAACGGCAATATTTTCAATCTAATAAGTAATAAGCAACACAGTTATACAATGGAGATTCCAACAAGGACACACACAATTCAAAAGTTTTACAACATTTTATGTAATTTTTGAACACAAAATGTATTATACTTTCTGCAGACTTCTTAAACTTTTCTTTTTTGCAGCGATGATTGTACAAAGAACAATATACAGACAAGATAGTTATAAAGGAATTTATGCTTTTCTAGATTGCTAGAGTCCTACAGAATTTGTCTCCACTCCAAAACACTTGAATTATTCTATGTGATATTTGAAATAGTGCAACTTATGCAAATCTATCTCCCAAACAGTATAAATTAATTTAAGGGATGAAAACCATGGAAGAATTTGAAAGAAGTAACTCCTGTAAGCAAACCTATAGTTCTAAATATAGAATAATTTGTAATGAAATTTGAGAAAGCTCGATTTTCTGTAAAGGATGCAGTACAGTTTTCCAGATCTGAGTACTGTTGCCAAGTCAGATGTTGGCCAACTGACCAAACTATATGGACAGCCTGTTATTCGTCAAATTGGTATTTAAATTAAAATTATTCAGAATCTGACTGTTCAATGCACATTATGCAACCAGGTCTGCTTAACACATACCACAGCTGAATTAATGTGACACTGAATTTCTGCACATCTGGGAATGTAACACCTGTCAATGCTGTAGCTTACAAAGTCCTAAAATAATCTGACTTGCTTACTGATTTTGTGGAATTCAGATTTCAGTAATCTTACTGACATCTTGCTGTGGTTTATGCCTGAAAGGATTTATGTTCTACCCATTATCAGGCAAAGACTTGTGATACACAACAGGTATATTTACAAAATATGTTATTATCCCCAGCAGCTTTGGCTTTCTTCTCCAGTGTAATGCCTCATTAGCAAATCTTCCCTGCACTTGTTTATCCCTCATTTTTATTAATCATATAGGGTTACTTCAGGCGAGGTGATACTGACCCATTTTAGAAATATGCTGAATGCTGAGATATGTTGGAACAGATTTAAATCATCTACTATATCCTCTATGTTATTTTGTACCGTGAGAGATAAGAAGGCCTGTGAGGTAGGTGCCAGTGGTACAAATCTCCTGTTCACATTTTATCATAAGATGAGAACCAAATCTGGTGAATGTATGTATCTGTGCTTCAAAAAGTTTGTAATTCGTGCCTGCCAGTGCTCCTACACCAGGCAGAATACTATCCCAGGCCTCAACAATTCTGGGTACAAGATCACCATTGCTACCTGGTGTTTATTTAATGGCACCTAAAGCTCCATTGGCCCTCAGCCTGTGTAAAATCTGTTATAGAGTTAAAAGGGAAAAGACGGAAAGGAGGAGTCAGTCCAGCCCTGTAGCTAGGGATTTTGGGGGGAGGGGGCCTTGGGGGGGCACCAGCTAATTACATCAAAGGCTCCAGGGCAAGGGGGGTCTGCCTGGCGTGCACCCACACAGCCCCCACTAGAGCCTTCCTCTGAGGTGAGACAGGATCCCAATGTTAATAGACAATAAAGGTCTAGAAAAGCTGCCGTGTTTGTCAATAATTGGTCAAAGCCTGACCTCACAGCAGTTACAATTGACCCAATCTTTAAAAGCAACAGAGCAAATGGGAGAAAAGGTGAAGGAAATGGACGCCAATACTGAAAGTTAAGAAAAAGGTGCAAAAGCTGGAAATGAAGCAAGCCATGGGAGAGTCTAAACTTTTGCAGCTGCAAATGGAGAAAGCCAACTTGATCCTACGGTTCCAAGGGGTCCCGGAAATTAAAGGAGAGAATTTGAAGCAACGGCTGAGTGATGCAATAGCCCCATTGACAGATTTGACAGCAGAATATCTTTACAGCGAGATGGATGTGGTCTATAGGTCCTATTCCTCATACATCAAGAAAAATAATCTGCCTGGGGAAATAGTAGTCAGATTCTCAAAGACACGTGAGAGATTGTATTCTGAAAGCAACCATGGGAACTCCCTTGAAAACTGGGGACAACAACATCAGGATTTTAAAATACATTCCATTTGATATTAGACAGAAGAGAAAGAACTATAAAGAACTAATCATATTTCTACAAACCAATGGCATCAGTTACAGATGGTTAATCCCAGAATTCATCATTTTCAAACTGCACGACAAAAAAGAAAAGATTGACTCTGTTCTTAAGGCACGTGATTTTCTGTGAACACAGCTCGGGGAACCAGCTGAGGACGAGAAGGAAGAAGAAGAAAGCAAATCTGATGGCGAGTTAGGCTTGGGGTCTTCGGACGAGGACTCACCCTCTGAGATGGGGGCAGCTGTTCCCAAAAGTGCATATAAACTGAGGATTAGAAAAGAGAAGAATAAATAGTGGCTGAAGGACTCTGATGTGTGCCTGAAAACTCTGAAATTGATTTGGGATCCTCGGGGGGTTTCTCTAAGCAGTTAAAAGTATAGTTAAAAGTTAATTTAATTGTTAGCCGCCCTGAGCCTTCGGGGAGGGCAAGATATAAATCCAAAAATAAATAAATAAAATAATTAACTTAGCATAACTGACTATGTTCATTGTTTTATTAGTTTTTTAAGGGGAAAGAAAAGAAAAATAACATTGAGTTAAGCTGTTGTAATGATCCCCTACGCTTGGGTTTTTAGTTAGTAGTGGGTCTTTTTTCTTTATCCTAGATGTAGTTCCCCTTCCCATATTTTCAGTTGTAGTTTTGTAGTCTGTAAAAAAATCAATAAAAAATTCCCCTTAGGGGGATCCAAAAAAGAAAAAGAAAAAAGAAAAGCTGCCATGTTTTTTTAAAAAAGCAGAGTGGGGATCAAGCTTCTTCCCTCACTCCCTCACACACTCACAGAGACAGACAGACCTTTATTGGCATTACTCCTCCCTCACTTCTTCCTTGAGCCCATGAGCCTGGAGCAGAAAATCCAACAGGAGGAGCTAACTGCTGCAATCCAACCAGTCAACCACCGGTTGCTGCTGGGTCCTAAAGAGACTCAGCTCATCGCAGATGAGCTCAAACAGGGAGTTGCCAGATCAGATCGATCAGGGGGTGAGGGGGCCGGAAGGAGGGAGGGGGAGCTGAGGGTCAGGGGAGGGGCCCACAAAACAGTGTGGAGGCCGAGCCCCGTGGGCCCCACATTAGCTATGGGCCTGAGTCAGCCCTGAAAAGGAATGCCCTGCTACACTTCTGTCACAGAAGTAATGGATTGCAAGGATATGAATTTTGTAGCAAATGGAGCTCAATTGCTCCTCACTCTCCTAGTCTGCTTAGCAGCAGGACTGCTACCGCACAGAAGGACAACTTTTCTCTTTGTTGGGAACTTCTGCTCTCTCCTGCCATAGCCAAGGAAAAGATGAAGGCAGACAAATTGCTGTGCTTGGTGGGATGGGCAAAGGTAAGAAATGTTTCCCTCAAGGGTGGGAAGGGGGAACAGAGAAACTTGGCTTGGAGATGAAGTTACACATCTTTCAGTCTTCATGCCAACTTTCAGTGCTGATAGAATCATTCAGAGCACAAATGCTAGAGTAAGTTATAAATGGTTTTATATTCAGGCTTAGTGTACTAATGGTATAGACAGGAGTATGATCCAGATTTACTGAATCACTGAAATCTGGGCTCCTGTTTGAAATTTGTCCACCACCCCCCTCCAAAGGGCTCCATGCTTGAGCTGAAAGGAGATTAATTCTTGGATTTTTTTTCTTCCTTTACTTCCATTCTAGTTACGTGGCAGTCTAGTAGTAGCAGTTGACCAGCCTTACAACATTAGTTTTATTTTTCAAAGGCTTAAATCTGCAAAAGATTACTGCAATACATCTTCCAGGCACTCTGTGTGTGTGTGTGTGTGTAAGTGCCATCAAGTCACTTCCAGTTTATAGTAACCTTATGAATTAATTATCTCCAAAATATTATCAGCCTTTCTCAGGTTTTGCAAACTGAGGACCATGACTCCCTTTATTGAGTCAATTCATCTCATGTTGGGCCATCCTCTTTTCCTGTGGCTTTTAACTTTTCCTAACACTATTGTCTTTTCCAGTGAGTCTTGTCTTCTCATGATAGCCTCAGTTTATTCATTTTAGCTTCTAGGCAGAGTTCAGGTTTAATTTGATGAAGAACTCACTTATTGGAGGTTTAATTTGATGTAGAACCCACTTATTTGTCTTTTGGGTGGTTTATAAAATTCTCCTCCAACACTACATTTCAAATGAATCAACTTTCTTCCTGTCAGCTTTCTTCAACTTTCACACCTACACATAGTAATGAGGAATACAATAGTATGAATTATCTTGATTTTGGTCACCCATGACACATACTGACACTTAAGATTTTTTTTTCTACCTCTTTCATGGCTGTTTTTCCCACTCTCAGTCTCATCCCATCTGAAAGAAGATAAGGAAGAAGTAATGCTGAACGTTATTCAGAATAGGCATTCCAGAGTCTTGGGCCAACTGCAATAATGTTCCTGCTCTTCATAATTAATTGGTGTTCTTAACTCTTGGAACAGGGCCTGACTAGGAATGGGCACAAACTGGCTCATGAATTTTGGGTGGTTCATGGTTCATAAACTGAAGTTTGTGGCAGGTCAACAGACATGGACTTTTCATGAATTTTCAAATGGTTTGTGGTGGTTCATGAATGGATATGTTTCCACACAGTCTCCGCTCAAACAAAATGTTTACCAAACTTGAAAGTAACAAAGCAACCTCAAAGCAACCGGGGGGTAGAATTCTCCAGCCTTGGAAACACCAATAGGTTCCCTGTGCATTCAATGTGTGTAGCTTGCAATTTTTTTAAAAAAAATAAACATGCAGAACAATAAATGTAAATCAAACAACAATACAAAATAGGCTAATAAACAAGAACACACACATACACTTATATATATATATATAACATATAGAAAAAGAGGAATGTTACAAGTATAGTTTCTAAGATAACAGTTACTCCACAGAAAACATTATCAAAATTTGAATACATTCAAAGAGTTCAAGCAATGAAAAATCAACCTGTGCTTGACATTTCCCCCAAAAGCACTTTCCTGGGGGCATCTTTTGGGGGCCATAACTTGAACTCCTAAATCCAATCTGCACATAACTTGGAGGGCTTGTAAAGAAGCATCAGGGGGAGGTCCCCTGTGAGTTTGATGCCTCAAGCTTGCACAGGGTCCATTGTACACACTCCTGAACCTCCTGAGCCTGTGCCTATAACCTCCCCAGAAAGCGCTTTCCTGGGCCACTTTCTTTGGGGGGGGCATAACTCAGACCCCATAAATCCAATCCTCACCAAATTTGGAGGGTAGGTAGAAGAGAGTCAGCTGGAAATCCCTTGCAAGTGTCATGTCCATAGCACACTATGACAAAACTCACAATCCATACCAATTCATTTGGCTCCTAAAAGTTCATGACAGTTCATGGTTTGTGAACCGGGCACTCTATGAACCACAAACTGAACCAAACAACATTTCCCAGTTTGTGCCCATCCCTAGGCCTGACCCAGGGCTTCTGAGCCCCCATTGGAAGCAGGGGAGACTTGCCTCCAGGTCTTGCCACCCCATCACTGATTGACTGGCCAGTGGGGGACAGGCTGACCATCAGCATCAAGGTCTGTGCTAATTATTATTACCACACATTATAACATTACAACGCCTTTTGGACCTGTTTGGGAGATGTGTGCCCTGACACTAAATTGTGGCAGATGGCAGGTGGACCATAAATGCAGTTGTACCTGGAATGGCAAGGTTCTGTACATGTGTGCAGTGGGAGTAACTGCTGACTCAGTGGAGTCTTAGGGTAAAGTTAGATATGTGGTCTGTCTATAGTGTGACAAGAAGGACAATGAAAAATAAGGTTAATATATCTGAGATGTCATGATTGGTCCCTGGTGTTAGGTGATCAGGGTCACTGTGAGATGATACAGAAGCCAGAATGATCCTATTGAGATACACAGGCACTAGATTTTCCTTGACTTTTACACAGCAATGGGCCCTGTGGCATGATAGGGCTGCCAACTCTAGGTTGGGAAATCCCTGGAGATTTGCAGGTTGGGAGATTCCTGGAGATTTGGGGTGAAGAATGGGAAGGAAACTGTATGGGGAGTAGAGGGAGCTTAGTGGAGTATAAAGCAGCCATTTTTTGCAGAGGAATTGATCTCTGTCAGCTGAAGATCAGTTTTAACTCTAGAAGCTCTTCAGGCCCCACCTGGAGTAGGGTTACCAAGTAGGGTTACCAAGTACCTACTGTGAATCGGTGGGGGACACATGATCCCTGGCTGGAACATTCCTCCCTGTAACACACCCATGCCGCACCATGCCGTCACCAGGAAGTGATGCCGGGTGACACTCTGACAATGGGGCTGGAAACTCGATGCTACCATCGAGTTTCCAGCCCCATTGCCAGAGCATTGCCCGGTGCCACTTCCTGGCATGGTGCGGCATGCCTGTTTTCCGCATGACAATGGTCCTGAGAAGACGTACGTGTCCCACGCCGATTCTTGGTAAGTACTTGGTAAGCCTATTTGGCAGCCCCAGGAATAAGGTGCTGTTTGTCTGTCTAGAAGAAAGCCAAGTCTGACCCCTGCCTGGTTTGTCTACAGAGAGTGACACCTGTCTTATTCTGAGTTTTAAATTTTGAGAAATATGCATCTCTCTGTGGTATATCACATTCTTCCTAGGAGCAAAAGTGCTGCACTTCATTAAAGGGCACCAAAACTTTATGAGCCTGTGAAATATTTTGTTGATGATGCCCCATGCTCCTTTCTACCTCATGCAAGCACACAGAGGCTGACACACTTTCTTGGCTTCTCCTACAACCATCATTTGCTGTGGGGCAGAGAATATCACCATTCCATAGTTAATGCTGACTAACCTGTCTGTTAGGTTTTCTGAAAGCTGGAAAAATGACTGTTACCTATGTTAAAGAGGGAACACCTGTTTTTTCTCCATATAGAATAATTTTGTAAATGTCCAGCGACAATAGTTCTGTTCCCTGATAAATTTTCCATCATGGTCACATTGGCCCCACAGAGTCACTCTTTCGGTAGTGGTATGATTGATTCGTAGTGTAATGAACCCCTTGTATTACTAATGATATTGCCCTTTTTTTGCTGATTTCCCTCACCTTCTCACGGCTAATGAGCTCCTTGGATGCTTAGAACCTCCTACTTGCCTTTTGACTCAGAAATAGCCTCCATCTGCTTAATGGAGAAGGAGGCTGTTTTGTCTGTGAAGGTGTGAATTCCCACCTTCCTCTATTCTAAAACATTACCAAACCCAGGCAGCTTTTACTGGTTCCTATTTTTCAACCTCAGGAAAATGCAGTGTCTATCAAGATAAATATTGCCAATCAGCTCCAAAAAGTAGGTGCTATGCCACCAGATCCTTTAAATCCCAGAGACAAGACAGTTTTGCATGTATTTCTCTAGGAACAAACAGGGTTACTAACTTCAAGACATTCCCCTGGAATTACAACTGGTCTCCAGACTACAGAGGCCAGTTATCCTGGAGAAAATAGCAGCTGCAGAGGGCAGGCTGTATGACATCCCATCTCCCCTCCTCTCCTCAAAGATAGCCCTCCCTGAGCACCACCCCAAATCTCAGAATTTTGCAAACCAAAATTCAAAGTCCTACCTGCAAAAGACACTGGGTTTTGTAAGGAGATGTCCATCCATGCCTCACAGATGTGGCTTTTCAGATCTGCTGGATCTTCAGACCACTTTTGTTAACATAAGTGAAACTGGTAGAGATTGGTAATCCCACTCAAATCTCCCCTGCAGTACCTAGAGGGTGTGTCTCCAGCATATCTCTTGATTATACTGATGCATATTCAACTATACAATTATAGGATTGGACTGATCAGTCAGTTGCATTTGCTAGCTCTTTTTCTTAGTTGCTGCTTGAACCTCATCCCTGTTGCCCCCTCCAACACTTTTCCATTGTTGTAAACATGCCTTGTTTACAACAGTGTTGGGTCTTTCTTTGCTTTCTAAAGACTGAAAAGCAATTTTTACATCCTTTTCTGCCACCTTGTAAAGGTTTTCTTCCCAGAGTTGGGAGTCTGTCACTCCCTTTTGGCTGATTAACTTATGCACCTCTGTCAGGTGTCTATGGATTTAGAAGGCTGCTGTATGTGTGGTAACCCTTTAATGGTTGTAAGTGATGGCAGATTTCCAGTTAACATTTTTTAAAAAAATAACAGGAACAGCAGGAAGCCTGTGGAGAGAAAGCCCAGAAAGGGTAAAAAAGGAACTCTACTAAATGCTGTCCTTGATGGGTGTCTGGGAATGGTATCGCTCCTCATCCTTCCTCTCCAAAGGTGTCACCAAAATATATATAGTATTTTCACAATTGGCATTTATCACACTATCAGCTCAAAGCTGGTAGTAGTTCTGGGTAGATGCTAGAAGGTGACTATTTTAAGTGTTTCTTTTGTTGCTGGAATTAATGGCTGACGTTGCATCACCCTGCTATGCAGCACAGTGTTGTTATCCCTATATTGCATTGGATGGATGTGTGAGAGTGAACAGCGTGAACAACAGCCCTACAATGAGGCTTTCCTGCCATATAGATAATCCAGACCCCGCAGGCTTCCCTATCCCAATTTCCTAATAAACCACTGCCCTCCCACATTTTTTTTTTTAAAGCATGGAACCTTCACTGTCACTTAGAAGGGCAAGACTTTTGCTTGCAGTAGAGGACTGGGTAGAAACTGTGGGAGCCATTCACAGATTATGTTTGCCATTGGCAACCAATAATAATTGGAGCCAAGAGCATTTTACCCACCACTACGTATGGTGTGCACCAAATCAAGTACATTATAGATTCAGAGTAACAAAATGCATATACGAATACAGAAGATTGATTACTCTTCCTGCGACCCAGTAATATCTTTAATGCCTTTTCCTAGAACTTAATTTACAGCAATTTGTCCTTTGATATAAAAAAATCATAAAAATATACTGCTGTGTCAGTGGTGGGAGCTCGATTGCCCAATTCTGTTCATTACTAAATGCCAGTTCAGTTTTATACCTAATTGGCATGCAGAACAAATCACTTGTCCAGTCTTGTAAAGGATATACATTATCAGAATGCAACACCTGCAGGACAAAAGACAGGTTAATTTCGTTGCTATGAAGCAAAGGAGATCATTATAAAGTCTGCAGTAACCAAACTCTGTGAAATAGCTGCATTAGTCATTAACTTTGCAGCTCTAAAATTCATATCAAACTCAATTAACTACTACATAGCTTTTAATGACAATTTTGTTTTTCAGATGTGGCTGTTGTTTACTAATGTGATTTCCCATCATGACTATCTGTTCCATTGCTTCTTTTCTGTTAATATTCAAGAGCTGGTTTTTGTCATAGAAACTAGGACAGTGAAAACCACATTTGCTCAGTATTCTCCTTGAATTATGCTTCTGAAATGCGTACGTCAGACTTTCGCTCTCTGAAAGTCAAGAGTAAGACACAGGATACTGATACCATTTTGGTCTATAGTCACAGACAGAGTTAAAGCATATTACAGTATTTGTGTATAATTAGTGGCTAAAATGAGTTCAGTGGTGAATGTACATAAAATGAGCATTAAGAAGGCAGATTTTGTATATTGCTCAATCAATATGCATAAATGATGCTGTCTAATGTGTAAAACTAGGCATTGTCATCTGAATAGTGGGCACAATACTTGGTCATAAGAACATAAGAGACATCAATGCTGGATCAGGCACAAGGCCCATCCAGTCCAACACTCTGTATCACACAGTGGCCAGAAATACCAGTGCCATCAGGAGGTCCACCAGTGGGGCCAGGACATTAGAAGCCCTCCCACTTTTGACCCCCCCAAGCACCAAGAGGACAGAGCATCACTTGCCCCAGAGTCCCTATCTATACATTGTAGCCACTGATGGACCTCTGCGCCATATGCTTATCTAATTTCCTTTTGAAGCCATCCATGCTTGTAGCCGCCACCACTTCCTGTGGCAGTGAATTCCATGTGTTAATCACTATTTGGGTCAAGAAGTACTTCCTTTTATCCGTTCTAACCCAACCGCTCAGCAATTTCATTGAGTGCCCACGAGTTCTTGTATTGTGAGAAAGGGAGAAAAGTACCTTTTTCTCTACCTGCTCTATTCCATGCATAATCTTATGAACCTCAATCATGTCACCCCTCAGTTGTTGTATGTCCAAGCTAAAGAGCCCTAAGCGCTTTAACCTTTCCTCATAGGGAAAGTGTTCCAACCATTTTATCATTTGAGTTGTCCTTTTCTGCACTTTCTCCAAAGCTATAATATCCTTTTTCAGGTGTGGTGACCAGAACTGCACACAGTATTCCAATGAGGTTGCACCATTGATTTATATAGGGGCATCTGTTTATATAGCTGATTTGTTTTCAATAACCTTCCTAATAATCCCCAGCATAGCATTGGCCTTCTTTATTGCAGTCACACACTGTCTCGACATTTTCAGTGAGTTATCTACTACAACTCCAAGATCTCTCTCTTGATCAGTCTCTGCCAGTTCAGACCCCATCAATGTGTATTTATATTTAGGATTTTTGGCTCCAATGTGCAATATCTTGCACTTGGCCACATTGAGCCCCATTTGCCATGTTGACGCCCACTCGCCCATACATGACAGATCCCTTTGGAGTGCCTCACAATCCTCACTGGTTTTCACCATCCTGAACAACTTCGTATCATCTGCAAATTTAGCCACTTCACTGCTTACTCCCAATTCCAAATCATTAATGAATAAGTTCAAAAGCAGTGGACCAAGTACTGATTCCTGTGGTACCCCACTGCTTACCACCCTCCACTTAGAGAATTGCCCATTTATACTCACTCTCTGTTTTCTATTAATTAGCCAGTTTTTGATCCATAAAAGGACTTGTCCTTTTATCCCATGATTTTTGAGCTTACTTAGGAGCCTTTGATGAGGAACTTTATCAAAAGCTTTCTGGAAGTCCAGGTAAACAATATGTTTTGTTCATCTATGTGCCTACTAATTTTTTCCTTAATAATGGTTTTCACTAATTTACCTGGTATCAACGTCAGACTTACTGACCTGTAATTTCCCGGATCTCCTCTGGAACCCTTTTTAAAGATGGGAGTGACATTAGCTACCTTCCAGTCCTCAGGAATGGAGGCAGATTTTAAGGAAAGATTACTTATTTTTGTAAGGAGATCCACAAGCACATTTAAGTTCTTTCAGAACTCTTGGATGTACGCCATCTGGGCCTGGTGATTTATCAGTTTTTAAGTTGTCTATCAGTTTTAGGACCTCCTCTCTCGTCACCTTAATCTGACTCAGGTCTTTCAATGCCCCTCCTGAAAACAGCGGTTCTGGAGTGCGCAAGCACTTCTCATCTTCCACAGTGAAGACAAAGGCAAAAAATGCATTTAGCTTCTCAGCCATTTCCCTATCATCCTTCAGTACTCCTTTTACCCCTTGGTCATCCAAGGGCCCCACTGCCTCCCTGGCTGGTTTCCTGCTTCTAATGTATTTGAAGAAAGTTTTATTGTTGGTTTTCATGTTTTTTGCTATATGCTCCTCATATTCCCTTTTTGCCTCCTTGACCACAGACTTGCATTTTATTTGCCATAGCCTGTGTTCTGTTTTATCAGCCTCACTGTGACTCGCTTTCCTTTTTACCTTTTACAGCTTCCATTACTTTTTTTGTTAACCATGCAGGCTTTTTCCTATACCTGTTTGTGCCTTTCCTAACCTGCAGAATATATATTTTTTGAGCTTCTAGGATCGTAGCTTTAAATAGTTTCCAAGCTTCCCCAGTGGTTTTGACCCTTTCTACTTTTCCTTTCCGTTTCCTCCCCACATGTCCCCTCATATCAGAGAAGTTACCCCTTTTAAAATTAAAAAAGTGGTTGTGTGAGTCCAACGTTTCCCCCCCCCCCATCCTTCCGATATAATATATAACCGGGAATCACCGTATCCCACTGATTTTCCTCATCCCACCAAGTTTCTGAAATACCCACAATGTCTATTTTTCCCTCCAACACCAAACACTCCAACTCCCCGATTTTACCTCGTACACTTCTAGCATTTGTATAGAAACAGCTATAATTTCCCATACAAGTTAAGCCTGCAACCTTCCTCTTGCTATCTCGAGACCTTGTCAGGCAGTCCATGTCACCAGCCATGGTCTCAGTAGACAATTTCAATACATCTCCCTGTAGAAAAGCAACAGGTACCCCCTCATCTCTTTGAAATGAGCCAACTCAGACCAGAGACTTTTCATCTCCTGTCGGCTTTCCCCCAATATTCAGTTTAAAAACTGCTCTGCCATCTTTTTTATTTTAAGCGCCAGCAGCCTGGTTCCTTCTCTGCAAACTCTTACTTAGCAGTATTGTCCTGTCCAGTCATCAGATTAAATGGGCTTGAAGTTTGTGCATATTAATGGGTCAATAAAGATGTGTCTGTTATATGTATCAGATCACACTTTTATTTCTTTTAAGCATTATCCATACCTCCATCAGTCTACTCACATGAATGCCAAAACATACATACATACATATATATCATATATTTATCCAGTCTTCCCTCAGCAGTATGGTTCACCCGCATATATACTGTGTTACCTCTCTTCATGCAGTATGAGTTTATTCTAAAGAAAGTAAAAGCCTGATATAATAGGAAATGCCATGAAATTGATAGCACTAGGAAACTACTTACATAGTTAATTAGCATACAATTCTCATATAAATGGCAGTTGGATTAGGAGATCAGATCACCCATAGCCTGAAGCAAATTGTTTCCATCTTTGACCTCCCCTGGTGTCCATTTGCCGTGAAGTCTGTTCTTGGCAACTGACAAGATCCCTGGGTAGGTTCAGATAACGATCCCACTTAACCCTGACTTGCTAACATGCCCCAGTGGCTCTCTGATTTCTGCATGTCCTTGTGTTTTGGTTGATGCTGTTTGTTACTTTGCTAAGTGTGTTAAATGGAAAAATGCTACTGAAGATGTACATTTTCAAACTGCTCTCATCATAAATCTGTAGGGGAAAAAACAAGTATAGGCTCTCGTATATGGCTGAACAGTAAAGCTAACTTCTAAAGTATCTGGGATAATATTGCTCCATAAACAGGAAACTGGCTGAAATGATCATTTCAGCATCCACAATATTTGACATAGATTGCCATCAACTTCCACAACCGATAAAGGGCAAGCTTGTCAAGTAGATTGTTATTCTGCATACAGTGCTAGAGAATAATAGAAAGTCTTAGATTATGCTGTGCAACACATATAAATCCAGAAGATCAAGGTAAAAATGATATTGCAACATCAAGAGAACGTTCCCCAAGATTTACATTTTTTCCCATCTGCAATGTTTTTTTTCTCACTGCATCAGTCATATTATTGCCATTTGGCAGCATTTAGGTCTTTGCTGTGAGGTGGGTGGGGCTGAGAGAATTCTGGCACAAACTGCTCTTTTTCAAGGACAGCTGTGCCAGAGCTTGTGACTGACCCAAGGTCACATCAGCAGGTGCAAGTGGAGGAGTGGGGAATCAAACCCGGTTCTCCCAGATTAGAGTCCGCACACTTAACCACTACACCAAACTGGCTCTCTACCATGCTGCCTTCCTTCCCTGTGGGCCACACTAGGTCTTATTAAATGGCTGATTAAATGGCTATTAAATGGCTGAGACATGCTGCCTACTAACCTTCCCAGGCAACTCCTCCCTGGCTCCACATTTGGTCACCATTACCAGTAAATGTGTTTAACCTGGTTTGCAGAGAAATGCCAAGACTCATCTAGCTGCCTCAATGGGCTGTTCAAGCAATGAAGGTTCTGACTGATGCTTCTCAGGCTCAAGTGAGTCTCTCTCTAATCCATGTCATTGCCCAAGAGAAGAATGAACTGTTTAGGGATGGTTTTTCATCCTTAGATGCTGCAGGGAGTTCGCCAGTTAGCCCTACCTGTGTTCAGACCACCAACAGTGTTCATGTGACACAAGGGGTGGTGGTGCCTAAAGTAACCCCCTTCATGCCAGCTGCTTATTATAACATTGTACAGGCCACAACACAAATCAACCAAATAAGATAAAAGCAGGAAGACTTCTAAATGGGTCAGGGTGATTTCAGAAGCAGTATTAGCCTGATTGGTAACGTAGTGTTTTGATGGGTAATTCTAGTAAGTTAAACTGGATCACTCTGGCTGCAAGTCAAGAGAGATAATGGACCAAAGTGGAGGCTGTCTTGTAACATATTGTCAGATGAGAATTCTAATTACTAATAAATGAAAATACTAACTGCCTAAAATCACTTAAGAATTTAGCCCCAGGAAAGTGTTACCTACCAAAGTCAATGGAAGCATCTCTCAAACTGATTTTCTCATAAAACTAGATTTAATTATGACATTAAAAAAAAAAAATCTGCCATGAGATTTTAGAATAATGTACATCCCACTCTAAACCCAAATGTTTGTTTTTTACATAGTCCTACTAATTTCTTTGTTGTTGTCTGAAGCAGTACCACCCCTGTATTCCTACCACACATATTCGCAAATTTACATCTTTCATGGTGATTAGTGAACATTCTTTGTTTTGTATGGTATCATCTGTTAGTGGGACTCACTAGGCATGGATGTCTGGAATGTTAAATCAGTGCCTGGATTGTATCTGTTTTGTTCTGAAATTTTTTTAAATAAACAGTTTAAAAAAAAAAATAGTGCCCTCCATCTGAAAGTTCCCTTATACCTCAGTTTCAGCCACCTAAAAAAGTTCAAGTAAAAGTGATTATCCTCCTGGGTTTTTGTTTGGAGGAACAGTAGAAAGACACTTCTGCATGTTGAAAATTCTATGTAAATTAATACAAAGGCATCACCAATTGATTTTCATAGCCATTTCAGAAAGTTTGCCCTCTATCTGCCTGAAACTGAGCTCCTTCAAATATTCTTTCCTGCAGTGGTAAAGCCCTGCAAGGTTTCTAATGGATAGCACTGCAGCAAATAGCTACAGTCCAAACCACCATAAATAAACAATACTGACCTAGAAGCGGCTGGGATACTGTCCTTGGTGTGCACAATTACTTTTCCTGAGAACAGTCCTCTCAGCTTGGGAGCAAATGTGGTTTTCAGATAAGTATCTGGCTTCAAAGGAGAAGAAGGGCTTTAGGGACTTTACACTAACATTCAGTCACAAATATTAGGTTGCCTGTGAGTGTTCTGGAAGTGTAATAAATAAGTGGCCAGCAAGACATTGACCGTGCAATGCTAAGTAGAGCCACACCATTATAATCCCACTGAATTCAATTGATACAAAAAGGTATAACACTGATTCTTCTAGGAAAGGAATGTCATACACCTGTGTTCTGAAATCAGCTAGACATCCTAATTATTTAAATCAGGTAGACATCCTCATTATCTAAGGTGTTTCTTCGGAAAGACTAAAACTAAAGTAATATTCTATGTATAAAATGTATAAAAATAAAAATAAAGATTGCTGCATTTTCTTCTTATATACCCATTCTGTTGTTTGTTTGTTAATAGGGATGGCTGGGGGGGCATGATAGAGGTTTTTATGCATGAGATGGAGAGAGTTGAAAGACAGAAATTTTTCTCCCTCTGCCAAAATACTAGAACTTCTGGGTATCCAATGAAGCTCACGGGCAGTAGATTCAGGACGAACAAAAGGAAATACTACTTTACACAGAGAATGATGAAAATGTGGAATTTGCTGCCAGAGGATGTAGTGATGGCCACAGGAATTAGATTCATAGAGGATAAATATATCAATGGCTACTAGCCATGGCAACAGAGGGGAACCTTCATATCCAGAAGCACTAATCCTCTGAATCCCAGAGCCAGAAGGCAACATCAGGGGAAGACCTCGGCCTCTATGCCCTGTTCTTGGTTTTCTAGAGGAACTTGTTTCCCACTGTGTGAGACACGATGCTGGACTAGATTGACTATTGGTTTGATCTAGCAGGGCTCTATTTATGTTCTTATGTTAAAATACATAAATCTACTGCATATTTATTACATCACCGAAAAAACAGTCCTTTAGTATTCAAACATCTTATAGAAGAAGATTGGATTTATACCTCACCCTTCTCTTGGAGTCTCAGAGCGGCTTACAAACTCCTTTCCCTTCCCTTCCCTGTGAGGTAGGTGGGGCTGAGAGAGCTCTTTTGAGAACTGCTCTTTCAAGAACAGCTCTGGCAGAACTATGGCTTGCCCAAGGTCATCCAGCAGCTACAAGTGGAGGAGTGGGAAATCAAACCCAGCTCTCCCAGATTAGAGTCTATGCACTTAACCACTACACCAAACGGGCTTATCACATTTTATGGAGGATTCTTATGGAGGAATCTAACCATGATAGGCATCTAAGAATGGAAAGGAGACGTTACCATTAATGTTTTCATGGCTTAGACCCACAGCTTTCTCCAGCTATCCTGCTTTCCTTTGAGATTGTTGCCAGAGTCCTGGTAGATGCCTTTTCTATACACAAAGCCAAAATCATCAGGGAATGAAGAAGATTCTTGTTGGAGGAGTTATCCTGTCCTTATATATAAACGTGTTTTTGCATGGCAACATTCTATGCTTGCCAAAATCAGTTGGCTGCCTGAACTACCCATCAGAAGGTGTGCCTGAGTCCCGCCCACAGAGCCAACTCCCGCTAAAACTCCAATCTTAACAGTTTACCTCAGCAGCTGAGCAGCCATTTACCTGACCAGCCTTCTTCAGCCATCAGGAGATCAGCAGAGGAGCAGCTGCAGCCGTTTGCCTGCTGACCATTCTTCAGCCCTTGGGAGAGCCTTGCAGCAGGTGGGGCCCATCTTCTCCCCCAGCTGGATTCTGAGGCAAGCTGGTGGGCCTTTCTGGAGTGGTGGGAGGGCCACGGCCAGCCTACTTGGGCTGGTAGGGCTTGTCGGGGGGGAGGTAGGAGGGCCGCAGCTGACCTGTCTGGGCTGTTGAGGCCTGCCTGGGGGGGAGGGCCATGGCCAGCCTACGTGGGCTGGCAGGGCCTGTCTTGGGGGGTGGGAGGGCCGTGGCCAGCCTACCTGGGCCGGCAGGGCCTGCCAAGGGGTGGGAGGGCTGCAGCTGGCCTACTTGGGCCAGCGGGGCCTGTCGGGGGGAGAGCTGCAGCCGGCCTAACTGGGCCAGCGGGGCCTGCTGGGGGAGTGGGAGGCCCACGGCCAGCCTACCTGGGCTGGCGGGGCCTGTCTGGGGGGTTGAAGGCCAATGGCTGGCCTACCTTGGCCAGTGGGGCCTGTCTGGGGGGGTGGGAGGTCCACAGCCAGCCTACCTGTTCCCTGAAACCATCCAGCCCTAAACTAACTAGCTGGAAAAAATTCTTCAGCCATACTTCTCTACCATAAATGACAACTTTCAAAACTATAGACATTTCACAACACTCATTTCCGAACACTCCTCTTTCTCATTCCCACGTAACCTACTGAGACATCATGACCACTCACTTTCAACCCATCTTCCCTTGAGACCTCTGCTTTAACAGGGTAGACAGTGCAACCACAACCACATTGAATGACACAGACATCCAACATAAAATGACTTTGCAGACTGCCCAGTTGTTTACACTACTCCACATATCCCTGTGTGCAACATTTTCTGGCCCACGTTGTGTGACCTTGGACACTGGCTATAGTGTAACATAAGTAAGACTTTACTTCCACATTTATATCTTTCACTTACAGACTGCTAATATTTACTTTACCTCCTTCCAGCCTATGCATTTGTTACACATCACATCTTTCTAGAGCTCGCTGTATTGCTTTCACAATGGGCTTTACTGCTAGTATTGTATAAAGAAGTCAATTTATGGCTCATGTTCCTTTTTGGAACTCTTGTGAGATTTATTCTCTTGCCATTGAAGTAATTACTTTGTTCTGTTGAAGAGTTCTCTTGGAATTGCAATTGATCTCCAGGCCACAGAGATCAGTTTCCCTGGAAGAAATTCCAGCTTCAGAGAGTGGACCCTGTGGCATCACATCCCTTCTTCTTCTTTTTTGTAAATGAAGTTTTTTATTCTTTTCCAAATCAATACAACAAAAGCACGTAAGCAAATAACACATGCGCTAATAACAGTAGGAAGATGTACATAAACAGGTTGTAGGGGTTGGAAGCACATCAATAGTCAGACAGCCGATCGGACTGAACGAGGTCTTGTTAAGAAACCTGGGGAATTAAATTGTTACACTGGGTTTCTGCTTCGTCCCGTGACCCCAATCACCGATAACCAGGCTTAAGGGCTACAAAGCTGCATTAGGGGACAAACCACCCGAGTAGATTAAAGATAGTGGGGGTACTTCCTCCATGTCCCTCAGCCCCTCTAACTCCAGACGCCCAACTTCAGAAAGGCGCTGATGCCTGCTCAGTGAACTCAGTTGAAGAGTTCATTACAAGAACAACCACCAGTGGTAATTTAGGTTCATGGGGAGAATGTCATGTCTCTCCATATAATATATAACCAGTGACTAGAATTTTCTAAAATTCCTGTTTAATCCCGGGAGCGGCGATTGTTTCTCTCTGCTCAGATCTGCAATTTTGGCCATGACAAATTGATCCCAGAGCTTATCAAGCCATACGGCGAGTGTTGGCGGAGTTGGGGATTTCCATGCAGCTGCTATTGCTAGCTTAGCTCACATCCCTTCTGAGCTCCCTCCCCTTGCCAAACCCCACCCTCCCTAGATGTGTG
>NW_015164183.1:1811740-1830347 GCF_001447785.1 Gekko japonicus
TGGCCAGTGGGGCCTGTCTGGGGGGGTGGGAGGTCCACAGCCAGCCTACCTGTTCCCTGAAACCATCCAGCCCTAAACTAACTAGCTGGAAAAAATTCTTCAGCCATACTTCTCTACCATAAATGACAACTTTCAAAACTATAGACATTTCACAACACTCATTTCCGAACACTCCTCTTTCTCATTCCCACGTAACCTACTGAGACATCATGACCACTCACTTTCAACCCATCTTCCCTTGAGACCTCTGCTTTAACAGGGTAGACAGTGCAACCACAACCACATTGAATGACACAGACATCCAACATAAAATGACTTTGCAGACTGCCCAGTTGTTTACACTACTCCACATATCCCTGTGTGCAACATTTTCTGGCCCACGTTGTGTGACCTTGGACACTGGCTATAGTGTAACATAAGTAAGACTTTACTTCCACATTTATATCTTTCACTTACAGACTGCTAATATTTACTTTACCTCCTTCCAGCCTATGCATTTGTTACACATCACATCTTTCTAGAGCTCGCTGTATTGCTTTCACAATGGGCTTTACTGCTAGTATTGTATAAAGAAGTCAATTTATGGCTCATGTTCCTTTTTGGAACTCTTGTGAGATTTATTCTCTTGCCATTGAAGTAATTACTTTGTTCTGTTGAAGAGTTCTCTTGGAATTGCAATTGATCTCCAGGCCACAGAGATCAGTTTCCCTGGAAGAAATTCCAGCTTCAGAGAGTGGACCCTGTGGCATCACATCCCTTCTTCTTCTTTTTTGTAAATGAAGTTTTTTATTCTTTTCCAAATCAATACAACAAAAGCACGTAAGCAAATAACACATGCGCTAATAACAGTAGGAAGATGTACATAAACAGGTTGTAGGGGTTGGAAGCACATCAATAGTCAGACAGCCGATCGGACTGAACGAGGTCTTGTTAAGAAACCTGGGGAATTAAATTGTTACACTGGGTTTCTGCTTCGTCCCGTGACCCCAATCACCGATAACCAGGCTTAAGGGCTACAAAGCTGCATTAGGGGACAAACCACCCGAGTAGATTAAAGATAGTGGGGGTACTTCCTCCATGTCCCTCAGCCCCTCTAACTCCAGACGCCCAACTTCAGAAAGGCGCTGATGCCTGCTCAGTGAACTCAGTTGAAGAGTTCATTACAAGAACAACCACCAGTGGTAATTTAGGTTCATGGGGAGAATGTCATGTCTCTCCATATAATATATAACCAGTGACTAGAATTTTCTAAAATTCCTGTTTAATCCCGGGAGCGGCGATTGTTTCTCTCTGCTCAGATCTGCAATTTTGGCCATGACAAATTGATCCCAGAGCTTATCAAGCCATACGGCGAGTGTTGGCGGAGTTGGGGATTTCCATGCAGCTGCTATTGCTAGCTTAGCTCACATCCCTTCTGAGCTCCCTCCCCTTGCCAAACCCCACCCTCCCTAGATGTGTGTGTGTGTTAAGTGTGGTCAAGTCACAGTGGCAAGCAAGGGCTTGCAAGGCAAGTGAGAAGCAGAGGTGGTTTGCCATTGCCTTGTTCTGCAGAGTCTTCAGTGGTAGTCTCCTTTCCTTCCAGGTTCTGACCCTGCTTAACTGACCCTGCTTAGCTTCCAAGATCTGATGAGACTGGGCTATACCATGCTACCTTCCCTCCCTGCTTCCTAGATACTACCCTGAAATCACCAGGAATTGCCCAAGACAGGGTTTGCAACCCTAACCCCTGCTTCCCTAGTCGTAGTCCAACACTCTATCCACTACAGTTTGCCACATTCCTTGCATTTACTACCTCTTCTCCCTTAACCAGACATTCTGTACTATTTTGAGGTATGGCATAAATCTAACATGCTGATGGATCTGAATGAGGAAAGTTCAGATAATAGAATAAAGATGTGGCTTTGTAGTTCCAAAATACTGTTCTTGTCTAATGTCCTTTGCAAGTTTGCTGACTTCAGTAGCTGCCTCCTTTGTGATCACCCCAGCCTTAATAAAAATTCAGAACATAATTTGAAACTGGTTATTTTTCAAAGCTCACACAGCTGTAATTTGAAGTGGGGCCTCAGGGGTGAAAGGCCATTAAATAACCTACTGATCCATGAAGACAATTTCAAAATTTACAGTAGGTAAAGTAATATGAGATTGTTTCTGTATTTGCATGTTTAATTTGTCTCTGCTGAAAGGCATTATTGCAGATCATCTTGATAGAAGGCTGCACTCTACAATAAACTAGTTGTGTTTCTCAATTATGGCTACCCTAGATTCACCTTGAGCTACTCACAGTCTTATGGTTAATCATACACTATCTATATTGTATTTAAATTTATTGAAACATATTGCTCACAGTATATATTGCTAGAGCTGTAGTACAGTACAATATACTAAAAAATGCAAAAGAAAACTTCATATCACATATTTGCAGATGGTCCCTTGTATGCTACTGTCTCTTTTTGGTTTTACAAAGGTTTTCCCCCTTTTAGCATAAATACCTTGTACATAAGCCACTTTAATTGCTTAATAACTAGAAAGTACAATTATTGAACTAATCCCAGATTTAGTTTTCTTGAAGAAAATCACATGGGTACTAAACACAGAAACCAGCTATACCTCACCCACTTTAAATACCATCAATTGTGGGATATCTTCTGGATCACCTAAGCAGGCTGGGTCTGAGAAATAGTATTTTACAGTGGGTCAGTGCCTTCCTGGTGGTTAGATGCCAGGATATGGAGCTCTGGGTGCCATAGGATTCCCATGCTTTTAAAATTGGGGAGGTTATACATAGATTTGTAGAACACTCTAATGAATATTATGAAGTCATCCAATGCCATCTCTCCATTCCATTTAATTCCAGACAAGTGAGAAACCCTGAAGTGGCTGTTCATGGGGCTGCCTTTGAAAAATGTCCAGAACATAAGGAAATAGAGTTAGTTTATTTAATTTTTTTAAAATGTTTATTTATTAAGAAATGTTGTATGACACCTCTCTAGACCTCCATGACACAGCCCACCCTTATTTGTTACTCCCTGGTTCTTTTTCAAAATAGCCGGAAATTCGGTAATTCTTCTAGATTTCCATTACATTTGTTTTATGTTTTTTATATCTGTCTGGTTTAAAATTTATGTTATTTAAATGCCTGATTTAGATCGTTTTGCTATTTGTAGGATCTTAATGCTACCAAGGCTAGGATCCTGGGTAGCAGGCCAAGAGAACTGGGATATAGTGTGGAAAAAAACCCCAAGGGTAAGAGCTATGGAAAAATCCTCTCCACAGCTTACTGCACTGCAATGCTCTACTTCTACTTCTTTTAGCATGTGTGACAGACTGCACTTTTAAAAACTTAGAAGTGTTGTCCAAACAGATAAAGGACTGTGAAGGGTTAATTCTTCGCAGAAACAGAGAGCCTTGAGTGTCAGGTTCCTCCAAGCAATCTGATTGGTCAGCAGCAACTGAGCAGAAAGAGAGACTTTAGAATGAATGCTGAGGAGGATAATTAATTAGAAATTCAGCCATGACTAACAGGAGTTTTAACACAGACAGGAGATCTGTGGAAAGTTGGCAGGGATGAGTAGGTAGTTAGATGGAGACTCCCATTCAGGCCAAGGAAAGGGGATAGATCTTCTAGAGAGAGAAGAAAATTCCCTACCCAGTTAAACAGGGAGTTAGCTCTGAAGAGTGCAGAGATCCCTGGACAGGTGTGGTTAGAAATTGCCTGTAGAAACTTTAAGAGTCAGTTAAACGACTCTTTGATGGTCTGGCCCTGTATTTCCACAGTACTGGGGTTTCAAGAGAAGGGGGTTGGGTACTGAAAAGAATGTACCAGCCTTCTGGAGTCAGAGAATACTCAAAGAAAGTGTGATGGAGTGTTTGGAGAACACTGGAACAAAAGCCTCTCAACATAAAGATTTTAAGAAACTATGAATAGCTTAAGAAACTCTCATTACCCTGAAACATAAGAATTAAAGTCTGTGCATGTACTGATTTCACCTCAGAGTTATATACCTAGAGTTACCTCAGAAATCTCAACCCCTGATTTCACCTGACCTTTCCCCTCTATGTTGAATAAAATATTTTGTTAATTTGGAATATTAAAACTTCTTGCGTGCCATTTAAGATGTATAAGCTAAAGGGGGCTCCCATTCCTTCCCTCAGGTTCCTGGGCTGAACAAAATATTATACTGTGATAGGATGGGACAACCAGAAATCTTCAGGAAAGAAGAAAACAGACAACTAGGATGGCTCAGTCACAAAAGGGAAAGAAAAATGGAGGAAAAATCTTGCCTCTGAGGAAAGAAAGTGAAGTTCTTCTAAAATGCTGCAAAAAATGGCAGTTCATGGCCCAGAAAGTTGAGTTCCATAACTCACCTCCACAACCTAACTGCATCACATAGCTTGAAGACCGCTGCTTTAAATTACCTGAAGAACCACCTCCATGCATATGAACCTGTGTGGGATTTCAGGTCTACTGGTGATGCTCTGCTTGCTGAACCTCCCTTTTCTGATGGAGGTAAGTCTAGCTTGTATGAGGGACAGAGCCTTTTGTACAGGAACTCACAGTCTGTGGAACATACAGGGCCGGGCCGTCTTAGACAATTTTTAGGTGCTTGCCTAGAGTGCCCCTTTGCTGGCGGGCGGCAGAATGGCATGCTGCTGCCCGGCCCCTCCTGCACTGCGCACGCTGCTCCGCTCGTCGCCTGGCTGCCTGTGTGCTTCACTGCCTGTGCAGCCAGCACTCCTCCTTCATCATTGCTCGCTGATGTCTCGACCAGCCCGGCCGGGCCCCACCCCACCCCACCCACCAAACAAAAGCCCTGCGGCTGCACACTGCTCCACTTGCACAAGTGCTGCACATACCACCCGTCAGCTGCCCGCTGCCCCTCCACCACGCCTCCCACCTGCCCAGTCATGAATTTTGAAGGAGTCTGCACCCCCCAGCCCCTGGAATTTAAGGCTGGTTGGGCACAGCTGTGAGGGAGAGCCTCCCCACCCCCCAGATGAAAGGGGCTTCTCCAGCCACCAGGGCCAGCCTTGCCTTGCCTCAACTGCCCTTCCCCGGGACTGGGGGTGACAGGTTTGACCCCCACCGCCGCAGCTGGCCAAGACTCAAGCAAGCCCTTTCCCTGGGGATGTACTAAAAGGAAGGACAGGATTGACCGTTGGAAACAATGGGGGACACTTGAAGGCCCATTGGAAATAATGGGAGCCAGGAATCCCAATGGACTTGCATGGGCTCCATTGAAATGCATTGCAGGACAAGTAGAGTTGCAAAGAAAATACGGAATGGATTCTTCATTAATTAATTTATTTTATTTTGGATTTATATCCCGCCCTTCCGAACAGCTCAGGGCGGCTAACATACGGCTAGTGCCAGAATTAAATAGATAAAATACAATAAAACAGCTTTAAACATCCACAATAAAATCCCATAAACAATGTTTAAGGTGCTCTCATGTTATCCTATATATAAATCCCCAAGATAGACATTAAGGTCTCTGGGCCAAAATAGACTACTCTAGGACCGGAATGACAGGCCCCAGCTTGGAATGACAGCCCCTAGGAGTAACAGAAGTGTGGACTGGAATGAAAGGCCCCAGTGTGGAATTTTTAAAAATCCTGAAAAGGATTTTCCAATAGGGTTTCTGGGCCAAAATAGACTACTCTGGGACTGGAATGACAGGCTCCAGCTTCGAATGACAGGCCCTAGAGGCAGCAGGAGTATTCTGTGACTGGAATGAGTATTCTGTGATTGGAGCCGCTCAGAGCCCCTAGGGGATGAGCGGGATAGAAGTCGAAGGTTAAATAAATAAAAAAATAAATAAAAATAAAAAACAAGCCCCAGAGTGGAATTGACAATGGAGGAGGTGGCTCACATCAACCTCATGAAATGGGAATGTGGAGGTCAGGAAGGGAGAAGAACTGGACACTGGAACAGGTGGAGGGACAAGTGCAAGATTTATAACTGACAATGGAGGAGGTGGCTCACATCATGAATTTGTAAGGAAACTAAGGAGCTGATAGGCAGGATAATTACTGAGATGGAGCTGGTTTGACACTAGCTACACACATTCAAGAAATATTTAAATGTAAAGTCTTTCACTCTACAGTTTGCAAATCCAGTTGCACATAACTGCCTCTACACCCAGGGTTACTCATTCCACTCTGGGGCCTGTCATTCCAGACCCAGAACACTCCTGTTACCCCCAGGGACTATCAATCCACTTTGGAGCCTGTCCTTCCATTCCCAAAATACTCCTGCTACTTCCAAGGGCTGTCATTCTACTTTGTGGTCTTTCATTCCAGTCCCAGAACACTCCTGCTACCCCCAAGGACTGTCATCCCAGTCCCAGAACACATCTGCTAGCCCCAGGGGCTGTCATTCTACTCTGTGGTCTCTCAGTCTAGGCACAGAACACTCCTACTACCCCCAGAGGCTGTCATTCCACTCCGTGGTTTCTCGTTCCAGTTCCTGAACACTCCTATCACACCGAGGGGCTGTCATTTGCCTCTGGGGGCTGTCATTCCAGTCCCAGAACACTCCTGCTACTTCCACAGGCTGTCATTCCACTCTGTGGTTTCTCGTTCCAGTTCCTGAACACTCCTGCTACACCGAGGGGCTGTCATTTGCCTCTGGGGGCTGTCATTCCAGTCCCAGAACACTCCTGCTACTTCCACGGGCTGTCATTCCACTCCGTGGTTTCTCGTTCCAGTCCCTGAAGTCTCCTGCTACATCCAGGGGCTGTCATTCCACTCTGGGGCCTGTCATTCCAGTCCCAGACCACTCCTACTACATCCAGGGGCTGTCATTCCACTCTGGGGCCTGTCATTCCATTCCCAGAACACTCCTGCTACCCCCAAGTGCTGTCATGCCACTCAGTGGTGTGTCATTGTAGTCAGAGAACTCTCCTTCTACATCCAGGGGCTGTCGTTCCACTCTGGGGCCTCTCATTCCAGTTCCAGAATGCTTATGCTACCCTCTGGGACTGTCATTCCACTCTGGGGAACTCTCATTCCAGTCCAGTGGGTGCACGGGGTGGGGGATGGGGGGCAGAAGGTAGCCTTGCCTAGTGTGCAGAAAACCCTGGGACCAGCCCTGGGAACACACTTCCAACAGAGGTTCACTTTGCTCTTTCACTGTCGGCCTAGAGCCACTGAAACATGAGAAACGTTTTGTTTCAGATGAGGTAATAGAACTGATGCAATTCTGTTGACTGTAATTTTTTAATTGATTCCATTGCTGCTGCAAGATCTTAGTATTGCTGGCTCTTGTCCATTTTATAGCATAATTTCCTTACATAAATTTTATTTTGCACTTTCATTAGATTTTGAGATACTGTATTTTATTGTCTGAATTGTGTATTTTAAACTATTGTAAGCCTCTTGGGAGTTCTTGAACAAAAAGGCAGGGTATATATTACCCTACATAAATAAACAAGCGGCATATTGGGAGAAAGTACACCAACACACAGAGTTAGTTCTTTTCACACTTCATGTGTAACATGAAAAAAGGAAAGTGCTTCAGCATCCAGTCATCTTTCTGTCAGTAAACTGCCATTTGTATTCTGTGTATGCTCTGTGTAACCTGCCTGCTGTATGATGGGGGGGGGGGAATTAGCCTTCATTGCTCTGTTCTCATCCTCCCTGTGCGCTTTATTTCTTGTTTTGACCTTGGAATGCTTTTGCTGCCTTTGTAGTAGGTAAGACTGTGAGAACCGTTGATAGGGTCATTCCCAATCTGGCTGGTGTGAACCAAATGGCTGAAAGGCTTTCTCCCACCTTAGCTTTCTCCCACTCGAATTTCTGCTGAGCGCAAACTGTATTCATTGCGTTAACACTTTTTTTAACTGTCTATATCTGTACATGCTTGGCTTTGAGTTTCATTCCTGACAATGACCATGAAAGGGTATCAATAGTGACTTGTATTAAAGCAACCTATTCTTATGAATCGTTGTGGACTGCAACTGCTCTATTGAACCTGACACTTTCAGAGCTGGGAAGGCATGCTGGAGGGAAGCAAAGGAGGAGTCAGTTTGGATCTGCCTCAGCAAGAGAGCAGACAGTATAAAGGGTAGCTCTGCCTAGTAGTGTAACAGAGTGGTTTACTTCTACCTCTGTAGGAATGCCAGTCCCTGGGTTGGGGTGGGGGGGATCCCCCAATTTGGTGGGCTCCTGCCTGCTGCTGGCCAACAGGCTGGTGGGGGAAGCCCCAGCCCTAATCCCTGCCCCCAACAGTGACCACTGCCAGAGACCTTTCTCCCTCCCCTCCTGCAAGATTTAAAGGGCCCTCCAGCTAATCGGTGGGAGCATGTGGCCCATCAACCAGCTGGAGGGTCCTGTAAATCTTGCAGGAGGGGAGGGAGAGGGGTGGCCACCAACCACACCTGCATTCCAAATGGCAACTTCGCTGCTTGGAGTACAGGTGCGCATGCCCCTTCACTTCTTGCCAAAAGCATTTAAAGGGGCCTTTTTGCATGATGTCATCATGTTGGGGACATCCCCTCCCCTTCCAGAAATGCCCCACAAAGTCCCCCACTGGGAACCAGGAAGGACCGGGCAATCCTATACCTCTGTGAGATTACAAAGTACTCGATTGTGAATCATGTCACCGGTGATGAGAAGATCTGGTACCATTTAGTTTGATTCTTGAAAAAAGGCAGGCTGGTATGGCTGGAATCATCTGTGTGTGAGTGTGTGTTTGTGAGGGGGGGGGATCGGATGTAGTGACTAGACAGTGAAAGCCTGTTTGTAACCACAAGCATTAAAGAGAATTCAGATCACAACCTGAAGCCATAACTAGCCTCAGATTAAGTGCCTCAGACAGGCTTCTCCTTTGACTGTGTGGAGACCTGTGATGCTGAACTGTTCTTCAAATAGAACCTGTACATAAATAAATCTTTTTATATCCAACCCCTACCTCAATGTTCTCTGTGTTCTCCTTGCTCATCACAAACTTTAGCTCGTGGCAGAGAACCCAAAGCCTTTATATCAAACACCCCAACCATTCCTTAGAACTGAGAGGAACAGCTGAGGGAAGAGCTTGGCCCTCTCCCAATGTTTATATAGCCACACATTCCCTTCCTGGGCTTTTGAGAAACTGGGAGGGTTCATTTCAGAGAAGAACAAGCATTTCCATAGATATTTTATTTAAATCATACCTACATTTTAGAAGAGAAAGCTGTAGCAGACATCTTAGGAAGAAGAGGACAAGAAAAGAAGAAGATGAAGGAGAAAGATGGGGTAAAAGTGGGAAGCAGAAAAGATGTGCAGATTTAATTACGCAGTGCACATGTGTAAACTGATTGCAAAAGATCAGACAACATAGCATATCCAATTTTTACTAACATTTATCACATTTTTATTTATGTTCTGGTATAAAATAGATACCTAGCAAATACTTCTGCAAAGGCAATGGAGGAACCCATCTCACTAATGGTAGCATTGGCCATTTTTTGTTTTAAAGTTTAATTTCTTCAGATCAGAAATTAAGATGAACCTATGTTTATTCAGTGGTTCCCAGATTACTCTGGAGGTCTGTGGGATATGCAGAATGTAATATCATCTACAAGAATTGAATTATGATCTCTATGAACAATATAGCATCTATCAGACATATTCAAGGGGTGTAAATATATTTCATAATTGATATTCTTACTTGGGACCAAATGGGTTCTGAAAAGTGATAAAAAATTTCTGAAATATACCTTCGTAAAGAAATGGTTCAGAAGTTCAGAAATAATAGGAATCCTTTTAAAGGTATTACATCTTTAGCCAGAAGCAATCATGAGGGGGGAAAGTGGTTGTTCAGGATTAATTATAATGTTTGTATTTTGAAGCTGAGTGACCCCAGCGTTGAAGGGAAAATGGAGTGGGGAAAGGAAACCACTGAACCAGTAATATATAACTATGAAAAAGATGGGGGGAGGTGAGAGAGAGAGAGAGAAAAACCCTACTGTACTCCTGACTACAAATCTTTTACATGCATCATCCAGCAGTCACTCCTCTCCGTTCTCATCTGTCATCAATTTGTCAGCTTTCAACCCGTCACCTGCTTATCCAGCTGTGCCTTCGAAATTTCAAAGAATGGGTCCCAAGTTCTTTCAAACTCTGCCAACCTACTCTCTGGTGAAAAGGCCAATTTACTCAGTTCTGAATAGCTGCACATTCTTCACACAACTGAATCCCTGCAGAGATGCTCCGACAGAGATAGCCAGAAAGTACAAAAGAACCGTTTTGCCATTCCTGTTCTTCTCAAAATGAAGGACATTGACAATTGGACTTTGTTTAAGGTCTAAGCCATGTTTTATGCAGGAAACTGAATGTCTGTATAGTAGCAGATAAAAACAGGGTCACTATTATTTTGTCTTCTCAGCTGAGAGAAGTTGTTTTACAGTAGCTTGATAAAGCAGAAATTCTTTGCATGATTAAGTCCTAATTACCAAAGCATTAAAGCACACATAGAAAGTTCAATAGTATATATGGACATGTTTGACTCCATTTCCAAAGTAATATAATTGAATCTTTCACACAAAAGCTCATGCCATAATAAAGTAGTTCACCTTTATGGTCCCAGAAGAGTCTTTGCTTTTTTGATAGAGATGCTTTCAAATCTTTCCTCTTCCAAGGGTGTTTCCGCACTAGACCTTAAATCCTGGTTCAACCCTGTCCCCGAACTTACATTCTATACTACACTCGAGTTCACCCCTGTAATTATCTCGGGGTATTTTTTGTTTCCATATTACATTGAGGTCAACCCCGTTTCACTCCACACTTGTTCCAGAATAAATGGATGTTGTTATAACTAGGGATAAATACAAGGTATTGTGTCATGAGTTGAACTCTGATAAAACCAGGGATGAGATCCAAGTGCGGAAAGGACCCAAGATTCACTCCAGATTTTGTTAACTCTGAATTACTTAAATGCATCAGGAATTCTCTGTTGTGCCATTTTTATTTACAAACTGTATAGATATTTTATGGTTTATTGAAGCCTTTCATTCCATCAGTACCCTTGTGATCTCCTCTGTGTTTACTATGCACACCTGTACATTTATAAAATGTAAATTGAGGAACGGCTGTGGCTCAGTGATAGAGTACACATGCTGCACACAGAAGGCTCAGTCCCCTGCACACCGATCACTGTAAGTGACCAGAGAAGCTAAAGTTGGGAACACACACTGTAAGTGACCAGAGAAGCTAAAGTTGGGAAATACTTGTATGTGCCTCAGACACTGGAGAGCTGAAGAGGATGCTGAGCTAGATGGATTCTATATAAGGCAGCATCAAATGCATATGTATTCACTGAATAAAACAATAATAATGTGATCATATATATGGTTGCATCAAACTTCCCTTTGGGTGAGGTGGGGTGCATTTGTATGGGTTGATAAAACAATGGGGGAAAGCAGTCTTGAAATAATCATGTGGACTGTAATCACAGTAATCATATCATTACTGTTCTTCCCAATGTTTCATCGATACATATGGTTGCAATATTAAGGTACAGGGGGAAGAAGTGCAAATAAATGGAAGAAACAGAAAGCTGAGGCAGGATGTGTATGCTCCATTTTCAGAAGTCTCATTAAACCAGAATTAAAAAGAGAAAACAGCTTCAAAGAAAGAGCTCTGTTTTACAGGACCTATGGAACTGCATAAAGTCCCATTGGGCCCTGATCTCTTCTGGGAGCTCATTCCACCAGAATGGAGCTCATTCCACCACCACCAAGAAAGCCCTGGCCCTAGTTACAGCCAGCCTGGCATCCTTAAGGTCAGGGAGGGCCAGTTGATTTTGCGATCCTGATCGCAGTGCTCTCTGGGAACATGTGGGGAAAGGAGGTCATTCAGGTATGTAGGCCCCTGACCATAAAGGGCTGTAATGGTGAGCACCAGCACCTTGAAGCAAATTCGGTATGTCACCTGCCTTGCCTGTTCCGTGCTCGCTTAGCTGGTCCCTTGCTGCGATGTTATGTTAAATAGTTAATAAAGTGGCCCTTGTTTACTTCCAAAACTGTTGTCTGTCTTGTTATTTGACGGGGGGGGGGCAACAGTTAGATGACCCTAATCGCAATCATTGCAAGAGACGGCTGTCCAGATCAGCGAAATCATGGATTCAAAGCGCAAGTACCCAAAAAGTACTTGATTTTTCTGGTGCATGAAAATGTGGTACAGAACCAGGAGGATTGCGCGAGTGAGCCTGCTTCGGCGTGGGAGGCAGATTGGCCCGTCTGATCAGCAAATTTAAATCCGAGAAGGAACAGCAGTGAAACCCGATCAAAACAACCATATGACCGCAGCCTGATAAAGGGCCTTCTGTCTTACTGATGTTGTACTGGTGCCCAAATTAAAACACAGCCCCCTGTGTGGGAACCCCATAAGGTCCTTGTTCCTAAAAGTGGATATTTCCAGTCAGAGGAACATAGGGTCCATATGTCCTACTTTTCTCCTCCCTGCATGTTCTTGTAGGTTCCCTATCATTGCAATAGTTTTCTGAATCTTAACATCTGTTTTAGTTTACAAGTGTTGGTGCTTCATTTCACAGTTCATAAGAGGACTGCAACAACTGCTGAAGAATGTCTATATTTTCTGCTGTTTCACTGGGATCAGTTCTTGATGGTGCCTTTGTCCTCACCAACCTAATGGGTTCTACAGAGCTCTGTCTCCCAATTCCAACTTCTTTGCTTTGTCTGGCATTCTTTGTCCCACTGTCTTTTTATATTAGTGTATCCTTGCACTACTGTGGGCATAAGAAAAATCCTACCAACATCTCTAATTTTGTTCTGGTCAACAGAACAACTCTGCTTTTCCCAGCCTCATCTGTGGCACTCTCAGTAGTGATGCCATCCTTGGGCATTTGCACCAAAGAAACCTAGCATCACCAGAGTCAAATGTGATTATACTTTAGCAAGCAAAGTATCCAGCCAGGGCTTTTCCTTTCTTTAGCTTTGATACCTTTTAAATAGACTGGAATAAGTGTCATAGGCTGCGATCACAAACATGTGTGATCGCAGCCATAGATATGGAAGTGCTTGGTACAACTTCTGACTCAGACTGATATTCTTATGGGAGTGTTTGCCTTCCAGTGTGGCTTTTACATGAGTGGTCTGAACTGCATGCAAATATTCTTTACAAATCTGTGTTGACTACATATGAGCCATTGTAATCTAGATGCAGTGAGTTGTGCTTCTGGCCTTTGAACTGTGAGTTGGACGAGATGACTTGTTGGCTTGCTCTACACCTGTGATGCTAGGATCGACAATTTTTGTGTCACATCACTCATATGTCCCAGGAATTACCATTGTCAGAATTACCAAAGACCAGTTTAGAAGTAAACATAAACCATTTAGAAATAAACATAAACAGCTTAGAAATAAACATCAGTTTAGAAATAAACATAAAATACGATAAATTAGTGTGTTAAATTGCCTTATTGTTGATCAGTTAAGTAGCTTGGGTTTGTGACTGTAGTCAAAACTTTTGGTTTACTCTCACATTCCCCTATGGTTTTGAGAATTTAAGAGATCACTTGAACCTATGGTAGATGTAAGACCCATTTTCCTATTCTCTTAATGCTCATTTCTGTATTCCCCAAGGAAATTACTGCTGGTATTTTAAATGATATTTCAAGGAATGGGTTTTTAACCTTGTCGATACTAACCATCATTTACTCATCCTTGATATGAGCAGATATATTCATCTCTTGAGATGCATAATAAAATTTATTGATATAAGAATTAAATATTGATTTAAGCAAATCAGTCAGCAGTATTTATTTACAACACAGAGCAATAAATCATGATAGGTATGAAGGCCATATGGAACACACACAAAAATATCTGTCATATCAAACCAATGATTCTTTGCAGGTTGGCATGCAGGAAGTGTTTTTCCTCTGAGGTGCTACAGATTTATATAACTCAGCTGCAGATCGGAAGGTCTGTAGTTCAGCAGTTCGAGACCCTAGTGCTGCATGATGGAGTGATCTCCCATCTCTGGCCCCAGCTCCTGCAAACCTAGCAGTTCGAAAGCAAGAAATTGCAAGTAGATAAATAGGTACCACTTTGGTGGGAAGGTAACACTGTTCTGTGCACCTTGGTGTTTAGTCACGCTGGCCACATGACCATGGAAACGTCTTTGGACAGCGCTGGCTCTTCAGTTTGGAAAAGGAGATGAACACTGCCCCCTAGAGTCGGATTCGACTAGCTTTCGAGCAAGGGAAACCTTTACCTTTACTTTAAGAACTCATAGGCACAAGGCTCATAGTTGTTGTTGTTGTTGTTCAGTCGCACAGTCGAGTCCGACTCTTCGCGACCCCATGGACCAGCTCCCGCCAGGCCCTCCTGTCTTCCGCTGTCCTCTGAAGTTGGCTCAATTTCATGTTCGTTGCGTCGATGACACTGTCCAACCATCTCATCCTCTGCCGTCCCCGTCTTCTTTGACCTTCAATCTTTCCCAGCATCAGGGTCTTCTCCAGTGAGTGCTCCCTTCTCATTTGGTGGCCAAAGTATTTGAGCTTCAGTTTCATTATCTGGCCTTCCAGGGAACAGTCAGGGTTGATTTCTTTGAGGATTGACTGATTTGATCTCCTTGCAGTCCAAGGAACTCTCAAGAGTCTTCTCCAGCACCATAGTTCAAAAGAATCTATTCTTCGGCGCTCGGCCTTCCTTATAGTCCAACTCTCGCAGCCATACATGACTACTGGGAATACCATTGCTTGGACCATGCAGACTTTTGTTGGCAGGGTGATGTCTCTACTTTTTATCATGCTGTTTAGGTTCGCCATCGCTTTCCTCCCAAGGAGCAGGCGTCTTTTAATTTCATGGCTGCAGTCACAGTCTGCGGTGATCTGGGATCCCAGGAACGTGAAGTCTGTCACCACTTCCACGACTTCCCCTTCTATTTGCCAAGGAGTGATGGGGCCGGATGCCATGATCTTAGTTTTTTTGATGTTGAGCTTCAAGCCCACTTTTGCGCTCTCCTCTTTTACTCTGAGCAAGAGGCTCTTTAGATCCTCTTCACTTTCAGCCATTAGAGTGGTATCATCTGCATATCTGAGGTTGTTGATCTTTTCCCCAGCAATCTTAATTCCCGCTTGTGATTCATCCAGGCCAGCATTTCGCATGATGTACTCTGCATATATATTAAATAAGCAAGGTGACAGTATACATCCTTGTCGTACTCCTTTTCCTATGCTGAACCAATCAGTTGTTCCGTATCCGGTTCTAACTGTCGCTTCTTGGCCCTTATACAGGGGAGATTTAGATGCATGGATGTAAGGCAGCCCCTCAGCTAGACAGTTTTCAGTGGGG
Source organism: Gekko japonicus (assembly GCF_001447785.1). Taxonomy (NCBI): domain Eukaryota; kingdom Metazoa; phylum Chordata; class Lepidosauria; order Squamata; family Gekkonidae; genus Gekko; species Gekko japonicus. The sequence goes on from NW_015164183.1 coordinate 1,827,040, forward strand.
GGCATGGCATCACTTCTGACATCACAGAGAGACACAGGGTGGCTACGGCCCTGGTACAGGCTTAACAGATAACAATAATGCAGCATAGACAAGGGACAGGGCAGCAGATGCCACACCATGGGAAGATGAGGCTTTCATGCAAGATGGAGCTTTTCCACTGGGTTTTTGGTTGAGGTGGCTGACTTCTCCCCCCTTCCCCAGCTTTTGACCAATCACTCACCAGTGGCCTGGATCTGATTAGACATCTGATTTGACATCTGGATCTGATTTTTACATGGTATTTTATGATTTTATTCTGTGGAAGCTGCCATTTTAACATTGTTTTAATTGTATTATACTAATTGATGTAAACCACCCTGAGCCCATTTACAAGGAGGGCGGTATATAAATCAAATAAATAAATAAATACTTTCACACCACACCCAATTTTACCCATTAAAATTAACATATTTTCTATATTTTTGCATCAGTTGTATATAACTAGCTGAGAAATGGAAGCAAATGATGCAAATCTAGTATAAATGGCCTATAAACCTCTAAGTTTTTGAAACTGTGTCAATTCTGTGTCCTGAACAGGGAGGCTTCAGAAGGAGTACATGTGCTCTCAATCACTGCCTTATTTTGTAGCATCTAGCTGAGAAATATTCTTCATACCCAGGTGGCTATCTTTACAGGCTAGGGCCTTCTCAGTGGCGGCCCCCACCTGGTGGAATGAGCTCCCGGAGGAGATCCGGGCCCTGCGGGACCTGGTGCAGTTCCGCAGGGCCTGCAAGACGGAGCTCTTCCACCAGGCTTTCGATTAGGGGCCGCCACTGCCACTGCCCCCCCCGGACATATACCATTTTTTGGGGGGGACTAGGGCTCAGGAGGCCAGGTAGAAACATCTGGTAACATCTAAAATATTATCAATGCCTACTGGAAATGTTTTGGGCTGTGCTAGGGCGGGGGTTGCCCTCTCTGAGACTCTGAGATTCTGAGTTTCCGATATGAATTTAGTTTTTGAGCACTTTAATGTTTTAAATTGTACATGATGTTTTAATTGTACTATGGTATTGATGTTTTATTAGCAAGTGTTTTTTCTTGCCTTGTAAGCCGCCCTGAGCCCCATGGGGAAGGGCGGGGTATAAATTTAATAATAAATAAATAAATAAATAAATGTAGCATTCATGGATCTCTGAGCCACATTTGATTTGGTCCTGAGGCACTGACTTTGGGATAATTCAGCCAAAACTACAATAGATAAGAGACTTCTCTGGCTAATTTCTAAATTATATGAGAATCCCACGGCTCAAATCCGTTGTGGCCTGAAAGGCCAATTGTCTACTACTATTTTACTTTCTACTGGTGTTAAACAAGGTTGCCCCTTCTTTTTAATCTTTTTATAAATGACTAGCAGTAAAACCCATTGTGAAAGCAATACAACAAACACTAGAAAGATGTGACGTGTAACGAATGCATAGGCTGGAAGGAGGTAAAGTAAATAGTAGCAGTTGGTAATCGAAAGATACAAATGTGGAAGTAAAGCCTAACATACCTTAGGGCATACAATAGCCAGCGTCCAGGGTCACAGAAGGTGGGCTACAAAATGTTGCAGAGAGGGGTCCATGGAGTAGCGTCAACAACTGGGCAGTCTGAGAAGTCATTTGATGTTGGATGTCCATGTAATTCAATGTGGTTGTGGTCGCACTGTCCACCCTGTTAGAGCAGAGGTCTCAAGAGAAGTAGGTTTGAAAGTGAGTGGTCATGATGAAAGTCTGAGTGGGTCACGTGGGAATAAGAAGGAGGACTCTTGGGAAATGAGTGTTGTGAAATGTCTATAGTTTTCATTGTGAAAAGGCATGGGTTTTTTGGTCCTTTGTAAGCAGAGTTGTACATTGAAGTTTAGGGTCTAAATGCAAGGCTAGACACATTAGGTTTCAATAGTTTGCTGCTTTTGAAAAGTGATGAAAAGGATATTTGCTGCTTTGACAAAAACTGTATTATAAAAAAGAGGTATTGCTCATGGAACTAACAAAGCAGTCTTTAAACTGAACATGAGTGGTTGGGTGATCCAGATGTAATAGGACTGTTCGAGAGGTCACAGAAAAGCATTATGAGGACAGCATGTGAATATCTTGTATAGGTATAGCACTTTTGGAACAGCTGGTGTACAATTGTCTGTCACAGGGTATCCCACGCACAATGTGAATGAGTGCATAGAGTTCACCGAGTTAATCTATTGGTTAGTGGGTGTGTGCTGGGAGTGACACTGAGTTTTCAGTGTCAGCTGTGGGTATGTCGCATTGTTCTAGCTGGAGAGATTGGATTGCCATTGAAGGCTCACTGTGTATTGTTAGCTGGGAGTTTTCAGTGTGATGTGTTGGCATGCTGCATTGTTCTAGGTGCAGAGATTGCGTGGTTGCATTGCGTGGTTGCATTGCGTGGTTGCATTGCGTGGTTGCATTGCGTGGTTGCATTGCGTGGTTGCATTGCGTGGTTGCATTGCGTGGTTGCATTGCGTGGTTGCATTGCGTGGTTGCATTGCGTGGTTGCATTGCGTGGTTGCATTGCGTGGTTGCATTGCGTGGTTGCATTGCGTGGTTGCATTGCGTGGTTGCATTGCGTGGTTGCATTGCGTGGTTGCATTGCGTGGTTGCATTGCGTGGTTGCATTGCGTGGTTGCATTGCGTGGTTGCATTGCGTGGTTGCATTGCGTGGTTGCATTGCGTGGTTGCATTGCGTGGTTGCATTGCGTGGTTGCATTGCGTGGTTGCATTGCGTGGTTGCATTGCGTGGTTGCATTGCGTGGTTGCATTGCGTGGTTGCATTGCGTGGTTGCATTGCGTGGTTGCATTGCGTGGTTGCATTGCGTGGTTGCATTGCGTGGTTGCATTGCGTGGTTGCATTGCGTGGTTGCATTGCGTGGTTGCATTGCGTGGTTGCATTGCGTGGTTGCATTGCGTGGTTGCATTGCATGGTTGTTGTGGCATGTTAGAATGTCTTTTTGGCATATTGCGTTTGGGACGCCTTGCCTTGTCACGTATAGACTGTCTGCGTTTTGCCTCAGCATGTTCTTGTGGAGTAGGTTTTCTTTTTTGGCCCGGTAGGTGCTTGTAATGGACAACCATTGTTGTTGTGTGTAGTGTTCCTTCAGGTAGTGAATGTAGAGCAGGAATGTGGCCAATCGTATGAAGAAGGTGTTGATGGGAGCTTAGAGTGATAGTAAAATGTGTGCTTTAGGAAGCAGGAAGCTGAGGAATGGTAGTTGGGCAGCAATGTGTTTTTGAAATGTGTGTAGGCAGGAAAGATTGTTGAGAATGGAAAGTGGC
>NW_015164183.1:1831742-1857811 GCF_001447785.1 Gekko japonicus
GAAGGAAAGGCTTCTCCAAGCAAAGTGGGAACATCTGCAATGTTCCACTCATGTACATAGTCTTTGATGGTTCCTATCTCGTGGAGCAGGATGCCTGAGGAGGCCAGGAAGGCTCCCATAGCACCATTGTCCCGCCACCGATGCACGAAAGTGTGCAGGAGGGCATTCTTATATAGGAACCGTGTCCACATGTCTTGTGCACTTACCTGGTCCTCTGATGTGTACAGCATGTCATCTCACAGATGTCTGAGTCTCCTGTAAGTTTTGAGGTTCTCAGAATCTGTTGTCTGTAGAAAGAAAAGCAGCAAGTGATGTCAGCCACCAAGAATGGAAGTCACAGCCATGAGGCATTAGTTTTTTTTGTATAAAGATCTTGTGTGCTATGGCCTGAATAATACTTGGTCTCAAAGGGGCCACTGAACTGTTTTGGATTGCTAGCTATGTGGGCGGGGGATGTGCAGATTCCCCCTCACAGAGGAGGATGGTTTCTGTAATGTATCCGCCATTACCACGTGCGCGACCGTTGGGCCATGCGGTCAAGCACAAGCCCAAAGCTTCGTTCCCACAGAACAATAGCGGAGCGGATCCTGGCCCGCACCAACCAGAGGGCTAGGTCCGCGGCCGAGAGCCAATGGGACTCTCGGCCACTGTAAATGACCTATAGGTGACTAAGGGGTGTGTTTTGGTGGCGGGTTTCTGTGTATATATACCGGCCTGCGTGCCGGGGTCTTTCGTCTTGTTCTTCACTAAATAAAGTACTCTTGCTGAAATCACTCCACGTTTCCGAGTACTTTTCAGTTTCCATTTTGTAAAGCAGCATGCCTGAGAAGGCTAGGAAGGCCCCTAGAGTTCCATTGGTCCACAAGCCATGCACAGAAATGTGCCAGAGGGTATTCTTATATAGGAACATTGTCCTCATGTCTTGTCCACTTACCTGGTCCTGTAATGTGTACAGTGTGTCTGTTCACAGTTGTCTCAGTCTCCTGGTGGGGTTTTTTGTGTGGTTCTCTGAATGTGAAGTGTTGTCTGTAGAAAGAAAAGGATTAAGTGATGTTAGCCACCAAGGATGGATACAGCATCTATGAGACATTGGGGTTTGTCTAAGGCTCTCGTGCCCACAGGACCATCATGCCGCAAGCCATGCACAGATATGTGCAGGAGGGCATTCTTGTACTGGAACGCTCTCCCCATGTCATGTCCACTTACCTGGTCCTGTAACGTGTACAGTGTGCCTGTTCACAGTTGTCTCAGTCTCCCATGGTTTTTTGTGGTTTTCTGAATGTGAAGTGTTGTCTGTAGAAAGAAAAGCATTTAGTGATGTCAGCCACCAAGGATGTATGTTATGTCCACTTACCTGGTCCTGTAGCGTGTAGAGTGTCTTTTCACAGTTGTCTCTGTTTCCCGTGTTTTTGTAGTCCTCTGAATGTGAGCTGTTCTCTGTAGAAAGTAAAGAAGTAAGTGTTGTTAGCCACTAAGGATGGATGCAGCATCTCTGATCTTTTAGGCTAAAGTTCTCACGGCAACAGGACCATCAATTGGAAAACCAAGCACAGAAAAGTGTAGGAGGGCATTCTGGCACTGGCACATTGTCCCCATGTCTAGTCCACCTACTTGGTCCTGTAATGTGTACAGTGTGTCTGTTCACAGTGGTCTCAGTCTCCTGTGATGTTTATAGGTCTCAGAATTGCCCACAGGACCCGCGAGGCCTAGGGCGGCCCCCCACCCCCTGGAAAAGGTCTTGTGGCCTCCCTGGGCCATGCCCTGCCAGCCCATGGACGCCCGATGCAGCCGTCCCCCCTGCTGCCGAGCCAGGAAAGCAATTATCAATGTCAGCAACAAAAAATGAGGCAAACTGAAAGTGACAATAACAACATGCACTTTCAAAAATAAATAAATATGGTCATATGGGCTTATTCCCAATTCTAAGAATTTAAGGGCAACTTCTGTGTGGCATGTCATGAAGCATTTGGGTGGCTACTCACTAGTTCTGGAATGCCCATCAGCATCATATATGATAAAGCCCAAACCTGAAGGCCATTTCATCTTACATACTTTGATACAACAGAAATAGTGGTACTGGCACAGCCCAGATACATATGCAAAGGCAAAGGGTCCAGCTCAAGGACCCCACAAGGATCACCAATCTTCCCCCCAGCAGCCATTCCTAACCATTCATTAAACCCCTATCAGTCAATGGAGTCAAGAGGCTTCAGTGCAGGGCATGAAATTATTCCCTTCTTCCTTTTCCATCAGTGAATCTCTGCTCACAAAAGACCTGAGCTGACCCATGAAGCAGGTGCCAGCATTTGTTCACCACCCAACCTTCTTGGAGTGAAGCATGAGGGTGGGGGAGCCTATCAATGATCACCGTGGGAATGCTGGCCAATCAGGAGCTGGCTCGCCCGTCAGGTCTGGTGGCAGTCAGCCTTCATAGACAGTTCAGCAAGTTCCCCACCCACCCGTCCTCTTGTGACCACGTGGGATTAGCTAGTCACCATCTTCGGGGCTGAGCAGGAGTTTTTTTGGGGCTCACTCAAATTGGCCATAAAGGGGGCCGTTTTTTGGCTGCTCCACATGGTCTGAGGGGGTGAGGTATAAATAGGCCTGGCAAAAACTAGTTCGGCCCTAACTGGGAAGGTGGGGAAAGCATGGGTTAAGGGGATTTTGAGTTGGCAAGCACCCTGAGATATCAGCAATAGGGGGGTCCTCAAGCTGGGTACCTATAGGCTGGGCAGTCAGGGTGACTCAGGTGAGGGCCCCTTTGGGGTTGGGGGAGCATATGATGAGCCTTAAGGCTTAGCAGTCATGGGCAGGAGTGTGCCCCTCTATCCCCTCTATGCACTGATGTATGAGCTGTGACAAGTAAGGTCTGGTAGGATTCCAGACCTGGCTGTGAGCTGGGGTGGGTTTGCCATGTTAGGAAGATTGCTTACAAGCACAATACAACCCCTGCTTTAACATGTTAATTAAATTGTGCAGATAAGCTTATGTATAAAGTTCCATGTTTAATCCATAATATGTGTTTCATTTGAGAGGTGGGTGGGCAAGAGGCAGGAGGGAGTAGTTCCTTGCCCCTCCCCACTGAAGCTTCCTGACACCCACAGCTATTACTATATGTGGGTTCCATGATCCCACAGATAAACCTCCCTGAGGTTTGAAAGACTGCAGGGGTGAATGGAACACAGTACTTTTTTCTGGAAGATCATGTGATCCAACCCATAATTTGCAAAGTGGATAATTATGTATATAGTCTGAAGTAATTCCCATGATTAAGTTATTTTTTCATCATGCCACAATCAGGGAATTTCTGATGATATCTGTGATCTACAAGTTCACATATTATATTGCTTATGTGAGTGCATATTTTTCAAAGGTCATCACAACTTCTATAAATAAACGTATTATGCTATCTGTCTTTGGGTTATCATCAGGAGACATTGCAAGACCTTTTTATTTGGACACCTATTCAATGGTGAGGGATGTGCTTTAGGATTTTTAAATTTGAGCTCTAGTTCAATCTAAGACTTTTGATCACCATTTTTCATCTTCTTGCCTACTCTGAGCATCTGGGGTTTGTTAGAATAAATAAATACACACTACTGTATTCTTTTCCAAATGTGATGTACTAAAGGGAATGCAGATTTAAAGCACAGCTGCTGATTGGCAGGGCAATGTTATCTGTGCTGCAGATATGCAGTGGATATTTCCAACAGGTAATAACCAACAGTTCATGATAAATAACAAAAAAACACCCTGTTTAGTTCTTCTTGCATGCACTGCTTAGGCTTCTGAAGTACAATTGTTGCAGTGCAGTGTACATTAATTTACAACTGTGCATGGCTGGATAGTGCAGTGAAACATCAATTTTGAAATGAAAAAGATTGCAACCACATGCCATTATCATTTTCAGTTGTTGCTGTCTTTCAGCAAGCACTCACAGTAGCCTGCCAATAAAAAACTGTGTGTTTTTCCCTTGACAAGATTCTCTGCACTGTGTGCATGTATGTGTTTATACAGTTGTGCACAAGAAGAGTTGCTTCTGTTATAACAGAACAAAGTTTGAGTCCAGTGGCACCTGATTTTGTTATAACAGTTCAACATTTTCCATTATCCAACAAGAGAATCTGGTGGATCAATTTTTCAGTAGCTAGTTCTGGTGCTTTGTTGTTCTCTGTCAACGTAGTGCTGCATTGCAGGCTAACAACTGCGGTTTGGGGAAGCTTTCCTAATGTTAATGTTCAAAGGCTCAGTCATTAGTGAATGCTTTCAGATTCTAGGGGGGGAAAACACATTAATTGACCCCAAGAGGGTGTTCAAGCATAAGGATATTATCTTTTGGTTTGAGCATTGATACATTTCTGTTAGAGCCTGAAATCTGTCAACAAAGCCATTAACAATATCATCAGAAATGGTCTTTTTTACTCAGCAGCTTCCTCAGAGACTGGAGCCTGCACTTGAATAAATGTAACAGAAGGAGAGCAAATATCAGCCTCTCACCTATCTGCTCCCAATCCCAGTTCTTTTAACCGACAGAAGCTGCCTCTATGTACCTGCAGCTCACTTGCTTCTTGTTTACTTTGTAGATGAAATGAAATCACAAATCAAAGAAACATGAACGCTTGTTAACAAAAATCCCCAAAATGGCTGTGCATATTTTAGTTTATCCTCAAAAAATGTTTGCAGTCCTGCCCAGTTTTGCATTATCTGTACTTTTGATATCTATGTCTTGTCCACACCTTAGTCTAAGTTGTCAATGATATTGAACAGAATTAGACGAAGGTCCTCATTTGGATGACATGCAACTTGATTCATCTTTCCAGTTTGATACCAGTCAACTTTTATTCACAGATTGTGTCATTTCAGTCATTCATATTTTACCATTTCATTCTATACCTCATTTTTACAAGCTTTCTTGAAGTAAGAACTCATTCAGGTTAGCAAAGAACTGTGGTGTGTACTTTTAATTTTGTATATAATAAAAGCAACCCATAACACTGCTCTGGAGAAAATCTTGCAGTACCCAGATTTTTTGATGGAGAGAAGGGCTCCTCCTTTGTTGACTGCTTTTGTCTTCTAGTTGTTTCACTGAAGATTAACTGCACACACACTCTTTGGTACTTCCTAGCAGAGAGTCTCAATGAATTATACACAGTATAGCTTTGACTGGGCATCACTGAGGCTATCTCTACACCCAAGAAAGGACACCACAGCAGTTCCTTCACAGCAGTTGAAAGAGCTTTTTAAAAATATTTCTGAAAGACACATGCAGGAAACTCATGTTCACTGATGAGGGGCAACACCTTGAGGTAAAAAGGATGGAAGGGGTGGGTAATTTGGAAGGTAATTTAGAGATCTTTGTGTGAAGAATCCACTGATTTTTTCAGACTACTGTAGATACTTTCCCCCAAAGAGCTCTAAAAAGGACATGTCAGCCAGTTGTCAGTTTTCACTGGTAGTTGCAAGATGCTGAAAACATTGTTGGCCCATGTAATCAAAACATCTCTCAGAGGAAAGCATGGTGAAATATTCTCAAACGTCTGGTTATTTTGTTCCTCCAAAGAACAAAACAGGCAACCTAAAATTTTACTCTCTAGTCAATTTCCACCCTATTTCCTTTTCTAAGGAAGATGATTGCAACCGAACTTCCATATGTCATTATTGGGGAATTACATCTATTGTTCAGGTTCCTCTTTAGAAGCACAGATCATCATATGCAAATTATATAAATACTATAGCAAGGTAGAGATTTTGACAGAAATTACCCATTTTATGTATCTTGTGAATGCAGCTATCTGAAATAGTTCTAGAAAGAGGGAAACAAACTCAAGGACTAAAAAGGTTATGATTTTGGAGTCTATGAATTTTAGCTTATACACAGGTTCTTTGAATCCCATTGACATCAGTGGAATTTAGCCACTTCATTGTGGCAGGATGGCACTTTGTATAGCCCATTCATATTATACCTGGAAACAGAATGTTATCCCCCCCACTGATGTTAATAAGACCTGGCGAATTAATTTGTGGAACAATACAGAAAGCTTCATGGCTTGGGAATCTCATACCTCTGAAACTACTATCACCATTATATCCCTGTGCACCAGTTGTGTTCCTCAGATAACCTTCTCCTTCTGGTACTCTCAGCTAAGAGTGTCAGTTTGACAGCAATTAGATCACAGGTTTCTCTGTGGTAGGGAATGGCCTACCAGTATAGGTGTGGTGGGCTTCCACGTATCTCTTTCAGAAAAATGTGCAATTCTGTTTCGTTCCATAGGACACGTGTTAAATGGCTTGGACTGTTTTTTTTCAAATGTGTGCATCGGTTTTCAACTGTGTGTTTTAATTGTGTTTTGGTTTTAACTTGTCATTGGACAAAAATGATGTTTGCGTACTTGCAGTCTATGCTATTCTGTTAGCCATGTTGAGTGTGAGGCATGGTATAAATCTGTTAAATGAATAAAATAAATAAATGACTATTCATAGAGTAAGGAAAAATTGTGGCAAGTGTTCAAAATCACATATTTCACATTTCTTCTATGTATAAACTCAAGCTATATGCTAAACGGTATTAGAATAGAATTTATAATGAATACATGACCAACTGAAGCTGCATAAAAATAGCATGTGTGTGTGTCTCCCCCAACTAAATAATGAACAGGAACTATGATTAACATTGGCTGAGTTCACTAATAGTTCTTGTGCATGTTGTACCCCCTACTGCCAAAGAAAGAGTTCAGTTACATTTTAATGGCTCTAGATAGTCTCTGTAAACTTTGCCTTCAAGTCATTCTAAATCAATGTCATTCTGCTCCCACTGAGCCATTTGAAAGATCCATGCCTAGTAATGAAAGATGTACCCTTGGAAAGATTTGGCAAGAACACTTTCCCTTTATCTGGAGGTTGCTTGTGTTACAGGGCATTTGTGGACAAGATGGAACATAGAGAGGCTGATTCCACTGTGCTGGCTGCCCAGGGGTTGCTTTCTGAATGCCAGGGAGATGAAAGAGGCAATCAGAAAGAGCTGCAGGTTGACACTTTAGTGGGAGAACATTCGATGAGATTTTGTGCTGTGTATTTCGGAGGGCTGCTGACACATGAATAGGTGAGAGTGTGAAACTGGGATTGGAGTTCACATCCATTCTGTTGAGATAAGTAAAGGGCAGGGGGAACAAGTAACTTATTTCCTAGTAGATGACCTCCCTCTAGCAGCAGTCCAGGCAAAATACATTTTAAAGACCTGAAAACTTTTTTCCAGGATCAAAAGTAGGACACTGCAAACGGCAAGCTAAAAACCTTCATTCAGAAGGTACAGAGACTTGGCAGGGACACAGGCAGCTGCTCCCCCCCCCCTTTGTTCTGTTGGCTTCATGGCGTAAACAACTTTTGTTGCTTAGCTTTGTATGTGACTCTTCAGGAAATCCTCCTCATGTACAATGTATCTTGTCAGCCATTTCCTGTGTGTGCAAAATGTAATTCGTCACCCTGCATTGCCTCAGCAGCAGCCTTGTAAAGAACATACTGAATTAATGAATATTTCATAAAGATGTGATTTATTAGTATTCTTCCCCCTTTTGCCTTAAAGATGATGCAGCCTTATAAAACCAAGCACGCAAACAGCTATCTACAGGTATAGAAATGAAACTGAACCCCCCGAAGGCAAATACAGAATTTCGTAATAACCTCTGAGCCTTATAGCCTTTCGAAGAGATATTTAGTCAATGTTCTATTAATATTTCAGTTGGCAACATGGCACAGTATTAAACTACTGACCTGTTTGTGGCTGTCAGAATTATCAGATGTTCTGCAGCAAAATCATTACTGGTTTGTATGTTTCTCAGAGAGTTTTTCTAATTGCTTTATAATATATATTTCTTTCTGCCATATCCTGAAGGCTGTTAAGCTTAGAGTGTAACTATCAACAAATTAATATTTTTTAATATTCCAAGCTACAAAATTAGGATATAAACTTCTGGGGGTTCTAGCACAGAACTAATTAGCACAGCACCCCTTTCTCATTCCATTGTAATACCACCCACAGCCCAAACGTAAAGACCTTACAAGTGCTTCCAAACACAGTTTGGCTAGGATTTGGCTGAAATTTCACAACAAAAGAGTTCTATAGGGTGGTTGTTGTTGTTTTTGTTAACATGTCTATTTAAATTTTTATTCAAACTTTGGAAGCCATTAAAATTAAACACATACCTCGATTCACAAATAAATCAAAGAGAACACCATATAGAGAATGCGTATTTTAAATAAAACGTTTTTAAAAAACCCTAATTACAAAGAACTGAAGAAACAAAGAAAAGTGTCCAGACAAGTTTGTTGTAAGTAACCTGAAATGTGTTTACAAGTAGCTTATATTTAATGGAATGTTCAGCCTGTCTGATCTTAAAATAAGTTATACCTTCCTAAGTCCATTGAAGTCCATATTTTCTGGTATGCACTAGATGGATACATTTTAACCATAAGAGCACCGTAATGGTATGGGAAGTAAACAAAGACTTAAGACCAAACTATATATTATGTCTGCCACATGATGTCCATAGTGACTTGCAGCAGGATGCCAGCTATAAGATTACAGTGGGAACTCAATTTTGATTTACTATGGAGACCCAGTTCTGGTTGGGACTATGGCCAAGGGGTGGAGGTCTCCTACCTTCCTACATGATATTTTATCAACCTCAAGTGGCTCTAGAGGGGTGTTATTTGCCCCATTAGGGAGCTGTATGCACACTAAATACTGTGCAGCTGGAGAAAAAGTAAATTGAATCCATGATACCTAGACCCAAATCATTACAAAACAAGTCATAAGGAGACAAGTGATTGTTTGTTGTACTCTGTTTTGTCTGTTTACTTGGTTAATCTGAGCACAGAAATGAATTACTCCATCAGAACACTTGGTTAATCTGAGCACAGAAATGAATAGAGGGCCTATTACTCCATCAGAGCTTTGTCATGAATATCAGAATACATTGCCCAGAATACCCTTTTTGTTTTCTCATGGTTTCAAAATTGCTGGAAATTTTAGCTCTCTGGACTAGATATGTTTAGCATTATCCATTTAATATTAGTGATGCTGTACTATGTAGAGGTCAAGTGACTCTCAAATTATATAGTGTCACAGGAACTTCATGATTTTCAACATGGAATGTCAACCTAGTCCATTGATAAGAAGCTTACAGTGATAGGAGGGCCATTGCAGGAAAAGTTAAGCACCCTGGATTTCTATTGAAATAAGAGAGTCTTCAGTGCTTAGCTTTAATTTCAGTGGGATTAATGCATACCAGTACTTTTTCAGGACTGTCTGCATAATAGTTTTGCACATGGTAATTAATATATCGAACTCTGAACCTGGCCCTCTGGGTGCAGTTCAAGATGGAGAAAGAATGACAGGAAAGGATTTGTGACTTTACCTCTCTCATATCACTATATGAAAGGGTAATCAGTCAGTTTTTGTCCGTTTATGTAAAATATTGGTCTTGGATATTTCTTTAGTTCAGGAGAACTGTGTAAACCATTTGGTTAGGTTTAGCTTCCAGGAGAACAGAGGAGAGACCCCCCCCCCCTCCAATATATCTACTGTTTTAGAGTACAACAGAGAGAGAATATAAAATAACAGTTTTTCTTTGTTTTGTTCTTCGTAGGATGTCACAAAACAAGCCCTCAGGGCCCTGAGGATTCAAGTGGTACATTTTTCTTAAAAGTACTAGGACTCCCACAAGCAAGTCAAAAGGGAATTAAAAAGTTCTCCAACTGTAAGAATACAATCTGCAGTGATAAAGTGCTGTTGATTTTAAAAGACACACCAGAGGAGCTCAGAATTAGACCAAGCTGAGGCAGATAGGTGGCAAACAATGGAAACATTTAAATATATCATATTCCCTTGGTACAACATTCATATAGAAGGGATAGCAGAGAGATCTGTGCTATTTATATTAATGACAAAATATCATTTGAATGACAGAGACTTTGCCATAGCTCAATAGTTTCACCCAGGTTATGGCCATAGTGCAAATGGAAAGATCTTTAGTTGCCAAGTATACTCAGCTGTGCTGAACTCCCTGGGGCCTCCTTTGGTGATGGTGGATAGCAGATTTGTCCCTTGCTGAAAAAAATAATGCCCACAAATGCAGGCTTTTACTTTCCCCCATAGTAGTGAAAGACAATAATCTATTATTTATGTGGGTACAAAGACCTATACTCAGGGACACTTTGGGGATATGGACAATTGATGCTCAAAAATCATAAATACCTAGTGTCACAATATAAGGTCTCATGTAAGAAGATTATCCAAAGAGCTCTCACAGAAAATGATATGTCCCTTGAAAAGCTTTATGCTCTGCAGACCAACATCTGCTGGTGGTTCCCAGCCAAAAGACATTCACAGCCTGGTGGAACACTCTCCCAAGTGAGATCAGGGCCCTGCAGAACTTATTACAGTTTTGCAGGGCCTGCAAAACAGAGATGTTCTGCCAGGAGGCAGGTGACTAATGACATCAGCTTCCCCGCCTCCACCTAGTAACTACTTTTCAGTTGCAGTTGGCCCACTTTCAGGCCTTGGATTAAATCGAGCACCGTGCAGATAGTCAATTCAGGGAGTTGTGAATTGTGTTCAATCACCATCTTGTTACTGTAGGTTTTATTAATTGTTTTATGTTTTAATGGTTTAAATTCTTGTACAATAATTGTTTATAATGACAGTTATAATCTGCCCTGAGTCCTGCTGTGCAAGGGAGGGTGGACAAGGAATTCAAATAAATAAATAAAAACCTGAAATGAAAACGAGTGAGTAGTAAAAGGACACACATTGAATAATTAATGAGGGGGGCGTGGCAGAAGCCAGGGTCACCATGAATATGTATGAAGGAGGCGTGGCGGAAATGACGTCCCCCATGCATATGTAATGAACCCTTGCATTTCTGTCAAGGTTTGTTCCATCTTCTTTGACGATTTTGCAGCACAGGTAAAGAAGTGTGTTGTTTAAATCCATATAATCTTCACCATTTCCAGCGATGAAGAAGTCAAGCGGAGCTGTTTCTGACAAGGCCGCCAGGGGTGGGACTTCAATATATAGGCATCTCTCAATGCTAGTTTGCGTTGGGGCTATTTGGAATAGGTCTAGTTCAGATTTGGTGCATTCTTCTGAGCCGCCGTGAATAAAAGCCATTGCTGTCTTTTAGAATATATCTCCGGGGCTCGGAGGACGTCTTCCTGCCCTTCTCTTTGCCTTCTGCTTCTGAGGTGGCTGGCGCTTCACAGCTTTTCTTTTAAGGGGTTGTGGGGGGCCAGTTAGTTGCCCACGTGATGCCTTTCTTTTAACCCCTCGCCGCCTTTTAAGGTACATGAGGCCTGATCCCTCTTGCGGCCCAGGTGGGGTCACTTTATCCAGAACAGCTGTAGAAATATGCCCCACTACGTCTTTAGCAATATTTCGGGCTGCGGTTTTCACATGGGGCCTTATGAGTTCAAATCCCCTTCTCAAAAGAGGGACGGCTTTTCGGAAAAGGCTCCGGAATATGCCCCCCACCCCCGCCCCATACATAACGGGGGCTCCATGGTAACCAGGAAGAGCATAACCGGCTTGGTTCTTGTAGTAATTTCTATAAAGGTCTGGATCGCCATAGCTTTTTAAGATGACCATCCTTGTATGCTTAGAAGAGCAGGGCTTTCCGAGGTCGAAAGTGAAGCTTCACGATCACCTTACCAAAACGAAATGGCACATTCTTGTTCTGGTCACTCTTTATTTCAATAGTGATGGTGTCTATGTGATGCTTATTCAGGGGTATATAATGAGGCTTGTCGTAGATGCTATTGATACAGTCGCCAGTCTCCCCACGCACAGGGATGCAGCGCAGTAATGGCACATATGCGTCACCCACAATTTGATGCTCCACAATGTCTGTATAAATGTACAAAGTGTTGAATCCCCCTGTGATTTCTGCTGTGAAGAGTATTTTCGGGGCTGCCTGATGTGGGACTAGCCCTAAAATGTAGGCTAATTGTGTAGAAGCTGAAAAGGTGTAAGTAGGTGGGGCTTTTAGTATGACCTTCCTAAACACTCGATCATAGTCCAGGCTTAGTTCAGGGGGGTGCCTATGAGATTGCATAATGCTTTTCATTCTCTCTAGCAAGTCGGGAATGCTTGAGTAATACCCGCGGGGGAGTTTGAAACCCCACTGCTTCTCCCTGTCAATGATTCCAAAGGTGGAATCTTCAGAAAGGGTGTACCAGCTGTGTGGATATTGTATCTCCACCAGCCCCACATCCCAGGCCCCTGGTAGGTCCAATGGCTGAGCTAGACGGATGGTGAAGGCGGAAGCAGTGTTCTGTGGAAAAACACTTGCGCATGCGTTGCTAGGGAGGGTGATGTAAAAGCCGCTGTCAGTCATCTTGTTTCCTATACAGGATTGCACAGTTGAGAAGCAGGAACCCAGCTGTTAAATTTATCAGGCCACCCTAACCACTTCACCAGGTGGTATTTTCTCTTACCCCTGCCTTTGGAGGCTAAAATTTTTTCAATTCGATACACTCTGTCTCCTTTACTCTTAACTTTCTGTAGCTCTTCAGGATAAAATGTCCCTATGACAGGGTCTCCGGCATAATCTTTTAGCTGGTATACAGGCCTCCTGCCTCTATGGATGACCTGCTCCACTATGAATATTTCATCTGTGTAGCTCTGTTCATATCCTTTTACAAAGAGCCCTTTGATTTTAGAGACTCTTACATGGTCTCCTTTTCTAAAGAAAGGACTCTTCCCCTCCTTTTCATTTGCCCTGACACCATCTCCGTAAACTGTTTTCCACACGGCCTGAGCGTTGGTGGAGTTTACATCCACAGGACGGGCCCTGATTGTCCTGTGAAAGCTGTGATTGTAACTTTGGATGAGCAGCGGCAACACATCAATATATCTGAATGTGTTGTTGGCAGTAAAATACCTCCACATTTTGGTTTTTAAAGTACGATTGAAGCGTTCCACAATGGCGGCTTTGACTTCATTATGGGTGAAAAAGTGGTGAACGTCATGCTGCTTTAACACGCTGCTTACAGACTGGTTTAGAAACTCTTTACCAAGATCAGTCTGAAGCTTGGCGGGTATTCTGCCTTGACTGAAGATATCCTTAAAGGCTTTTGACACCCGCCTCCCTGTCTTGTCTTTTAAGGCTGCGGCCCAGGCATATTTAGACAGTATGTCAACCACTGTTAAAATGTACTTGTAGCCATCATTATATTTGGATAACTGCTGCATATCCACTAAGTCAGCCTGCCACTGGGCATCCAGACCAGAAACTATGGTCTGGTTTCTCTTAAAGTGGACTCTGGCCTGCTTATGTAATGTGTAAGCATCTTGCTCTGAAAGCCACGCGGTAACCTTATCCCCAGTTAGAGTTTTACGCTGCTTTTTGGCAGCCTGGTAGAGAGGCCTCACCCCACCAAAGCTCCCTGCTTCTCCCGGTGTATAATATATGTGCCTTAAGACCGCCTTCTCTTGATCAGCCATCTCCATCATCACCCGCTTAATCCCGAAATGAACACAGAAGGTTAAAAAACAAATGTTTTTATTGTTACAAAAACTAGCTCTTCTTCTTGTTTCCAGCCCTCTTTTTCTTCTTCTTGTCACCGGGGGTAACATCAGTACAAAAACACGATACGCATGAGAGGTTCACGTCAACAGGGTTACCAATGTGCAGATTGCCAAAATCCTTGATAAAGTCCTCATCAAGCTGCACAAACAGAATAATAATAATAAAAAACATTAGTTCTGTGAAAAAAGACCTCCTCATTGTACCCATCTGACTTCATTATACACCCCATCCACAAGCCCTTGCATTACCTCCTTACCTGTGAGTCTGGAACACTGTTTTCAGCTTCCATGGATTCATTTACAGCCACTTCACGCCCCTCAGGAGTTTCCTCATCTTCAGACTCCTCCACTGGGGTTCGGTACACACACCACAACGGGTTGGGTATTCCCATGTCCATATCATCTGCAGGGCGGCTAGAAAACTCCATCTCCCCACCACGATGGCCTTCCCACATTGGCAACATTGTGTTTTCTTTGTCCGAGGAGTGATCTACCTCGTTAAATAACAGGCGCCTTATGGGGGCATCCCTGTTCTCACCAAAAACAGTCCTCAATGACGGCGGTGGGGTGGCAAAGATGCTGCAAGTTGCATCCATTTCCATGTCTTCAGCAAGATCCTGACCGTGTGCCTGCTAGCGCAAAATGGCTTCTTTCCTCCTGGGGCAGGGCCCTGACCCATGTGTGCCCCAGACCACTGGCAATTGGTCAGGGGTGACGGGGCGTGTTTTTAGAGGGGTCACATGGTCATACCTGGGCATTCCCACTGGCAGTTGCCCCCTTTCTGGGGTGGGGGCTGCAGCAGGCGGAAGTTCAATGTCGCAACAGTGGGTGGCGCTAGACAAGGGGCAGTGCTGGGGTGGGTCAGATGGTGGGGTCATGTGATGGGGTCATGTGGGTCACTTCTACCCCCTTCATTAAGCATGGGGGGTGGCATATCTGGTTATCTCACCTCATTAGTATTCATGGTGGCCTGGCTGCTTCCATATCCTGTTACGCAAGTTCATTACATATGCATGGGGGACGTCATTTCCGCCACGCCTCCTTCATACATATTCATGGTGACCCTGGCTTCTGCCACGCCCCCCTCATTAATTATTCAATGTGTGTCCTTTTACTACTCGAGTGGTTATGCCAGCCAAAACTAAATTTGTGTCCTTAAGTTTCCTCCATTGAAATCAATGGGGTTTTGGAAGTGCTTAATTTTGACTGGATTATGCATGCTATATAGTCCACCAGATCTGATTTTAAGTACATGTGTTTACGGATATCATTGTGATTTACAGCTTAATCCTGTGTATGTTTCCTCAGGATACATTCCACTCTGATCAGGTGGGCTTATTTGGGTGGTTTCACTCATTGGACAATTTAGAATCTCCACTGTCGGTGCAAAATCAACTGGATGAAAATTATTTTATGGGGTGCCACAGTGTTCTATTTTCTTACCCATTCTCTTTCTCTCTCTACACCTACACACACACAGTGTTCTTACATGTGTAGTCTTCTTACATGTGACCTTACATTGTGACACCAGATATTTATGATTTTTGAGCATCAATTATATATAGTATTGTTAGTTGGTATACCCTAACCCGAAAAATGCTGATTATAACCTTTAAACCCTAAAAAGAAAAGCGCTAATTATAACCTTTAAGCCCCATGAAGTTGAGGCAGCAGGCACCCAACTATTTGGCCTCCCTTGCTGAAGCTTTCTAATCTGTATGCTGCCCATATGAATAAGATCTTTACTTTTCTTTGGTTTATGGCCTAGTTACTTCCAGCTATTTAGGATTGTTGAACCTTATGAATTTATTGTAGTCCCTTCCTTTTTAATTGTTTTAATTATTGATTTGTTATACTTGTTTTTGTTTTGTAACTTTACTGTTGTGACTCACCCTGGCTGAGCCTGCTTGCAGGAAGGACATCAATCTAAATAAATAAATAAATAAAACATTTGAAGGATTGTCTCCTTTTGTATGGCCCTGTGCACCAACTATGGTCATCAGGCAGCAATCTGTTGGCGATCCCACCACTTAGGGTAGCCTGTCTGTCACTGACCAAAGTCTAGGCCTTTTCCATCATGGCTCCAGCTCTGTGGAATGGGCTTCCTGAAGAGGTGACTCCCCAGGAGATCTTCAGGGGGTGCTGCAAGGCTTTTTTGTTTGCCAGGGCTTTTTAGAGGAGTTAAAATGGCAGACATATTTTAAGGGGGAGGTATTTGGGGCTTGCTATTTAATCTATGGTTTTAGCTGGGGATGTTTTAATTATCATTGCAAACCACCTTGAACTAAGAGGAAAGGCATGCTATATATGTCTAAATTCATTCATTAATTACTTGATAGTCAGAGCATTGCACTCGGATCTGGGACACCGAGGTTCAAATCCCCACTCTGATACAAAACTTGCTGGGTGACACTTTCTCTCACATTTATCTATGTCACAGGACTGTTGTGAGGATGAAGTAGAGGAAGAAGGAACAATGGACACTGAACTCCTTGGATAGGTGGGATTTTTTAAAAATGTACTTAATATACAATTAAAAAATACTCCCAAGTAAGTTTGTTTAAGGTAGTAACCTGTGCCTGCAATTCTCAGCTTCTTAAATTGTGGTTAGGCCTCACTGATCACAGTAAGTCTTACTTCTGAGTAAGTATGCAGAAAGATTGAGCTCTAAATCACTCAGTTCTACACTTAAATCCCATGTATTTCGATGGGATTTAACTTAAATCCACAACTTTGATTTATCTGTTCCCACAGAGGGCTGTTGCTGATTTCTGTGAACGAATGGCCGAAACTTTGAGAAAATCAACTTAAATGATAGCTATAATGTTGTCATTAATTTCACCATTCCAAAAGGACAGGGATCTGCAACCCTGTGGGAGGATGAGGAATTTTGCAACTAGTCCACAAAAAGGGCAATACAGAGTTAAATGTTCGTCTGCTAGTGGATTTGTTACTCCTGTGAATAAACATTCCTGAGCTATTCATGATCTTCCTAATCTGTGTTAGTATAATGCCAATGGACTGGTGCCACTTTACAATGAAGCAATTTAGATCAGAGATGAAGATGAAATTTAAGTAACTAAATACATGATTAACTTTACCATCCTAAACTGAGTTACGCCCTTCTAAACCCACTGACTTGACTTAGAAGGATGTAACTCTGTTTGGGATTGCGCTATAAATATGTGAAAGCATCCCAGATACTTAAAACATGCATGCACACAAAGAGTTCTTGAAATTGCTTCAACAGAAATGTCATGAGTTAGTAATGGATACTCACACCTTGGGACATGAAGTTTACTTCATAACACACTCCAGCCCTGCAGTCTAGAGCTAATAGCAAAGTATGACCCTCCTCTATGAGGATCAAACAAAAAACTTTATGGGAGAAGCCTCACAGGGCTAAGGTAGATATTTTTGCAACTTCTCGGGAAACTCTGGGTTTGCAGAAATGTATTTTAAAAATTAAAAATAAAATCTCCCACACTTGGACAAAATTGAGTTTTTTCATAGCCAAACTCTTTCAAGAACAAGCCAAGCAGTATGTGAGAAGAGAATACTGGCTTGTAGGTATTTTGTTTCTCACCTTTCAAGCAGGCTTGGCTTTAGGGGAGGATGAAAAAGTAAGCTTTACTTGAAAGTATCAAAATATACACATCTGTTTCCCTTTTGAATCAAAATATTGAGATGATTGTTAGTCTAATTCTGCTAGAAATTACTACTAAAATATAGGCATCTTCAAGGCTGCTGGAAGCCACCACAGACTTCCAGACTATAATATACTGGATTCAGACACGTGTAAGTGATCAGCTCATAGTTTATTGGCAAAACACAAGACAAAAATCCTGGGCCGAAGCCCTGCTTATATCTCCCAAACACCCCCACACACACCCCACCACCCATGATAGGCTATTTACAAGGTGACTCATCTCCATAGGACGGGTGCTGGATCTGAGGTGGCTGATAGGTCCGTCCTAGGATCCTCGCCCACTATTATGCTGGAACCTGAAGCTACACTTGTGCAAGCCGAAGCGCATGTACACTCTCTAAGAATACACAACACCCCTCCGCCCCATGGTTCAGATTCCCCTGGCACACAAAATCCTTCAAGTACTCTGGCCTCCACCATTCCCGGGTGGAGTGATGTGGACCCTCAGACTGGGCTGTCGATGCCAGTGTTTCTGTTGGGCCTACAGGAAGCCTGGGGACGGGCATAGGTGCTGGAGCGCTGTCTTGCCTGGTTGTCGCTGCTGGCTCTGGGGGGGGGGGGTAGCAGCATTCTCCACTGTAGGTGCACTCGGTTTGGTTTGAACTCCTTGTCAATTTGAGTGTAGTTGCACTCAGCCAAAGAGAGAGTTCGGGAGTAATAGGTGACAGGAACCTCGTGGCCATCTGGCATCTGGTGGCCCAGGACCACCCTGACCTCGTACAGGGAAGCATCACAAGCAAGGACAACTGGAAGAGACTCATCAAAGTGTGTCAGTACCGCATTCGATACAAGCAGGTCTTTGACAGCCTGGAACGCAGAGGCGTGTTTCGGACCCCAACCCCAAGGTGCTCTTTTGTAGAGGAGACGGTGCAGGGGCTCGGTGACCGCCACTTTGTGGGGCAGAAAGGAGTGGTAAAAATTGAGCAGGCCCAAGAAGGCCTGGCGCGAACCTTGTCGGATGTGGAATGGTCGGATGTCGACCGCAAACCCCAATAACTCCCAAGAAGACCCGGATGTCGACCGCAAACCCCAATAACTCCACCCGTGGCACCCCAAGAAGACACTTTTTCCATTTCACCTTTAGTCCGGCGGTGTTAAAGTGTTGCGGGACCTCAAGCAGCCTCTCAGCGAAGACCTCCGATGACAGTGCTGCGATCAAAACATCGTTGAAGAAGGGCTGGACCCCTGGAATGCCTTTAAGGAGACAGTCCATCAAGTTCTGAAAAATCCCCAGGGCCACACTGACCCCAAACTGCAGCCAGCACACCTGGAATACACCCCTGTGTGTCACAATAGTTTGGGTGTCTATGGTGGCATCATCCACCAGGAGCTGCTGATACACCTAGGCCAAATCGAACTTCCCAAAGATCTTGGCCCCCGCCAGGGAAGCTAAAATGTGGCTCATTATGAGGACTTGATAAATGTGGTCCTGTAGGGCCTTATTGAGCGTGCACTTATATTTATTTATTTATTATTTTATTTCATTTCATTTATACCCCGCCCTCCCCGCATTATAGTCTGCGCATATCCGGACATCCCCATTGGGCTTCACTGGGGTAACAATCAGGGTTTCTCAGGGGGAGTGTGGCACCGGTTCCAGAACCCCCTGGGCTATGAGGCAGTCCAATTCCATGTCTATTTTGGGCCACAAAGCAAACAGAACCCTCCCGGCCTTCATCCGGATGGGGCAGATAGCCAGATCGAGGTCTAGGGAGACTGGGGGGCCCGTGCAGTGCCCTAGCGTGCCGATGAATACAGATGGAAATTCCTCACAGACCCTATTAAAGTCTGCCGGCTGTACGTGGTGCACGCCTGTCACCTTAAACCCCAGGGCTGCAAACCAGGACAATCCCAGCAAACTAGTGAGCTGACCTTCAACCACCACCAGATCTAACAGTCCAATAAAGTCTTGGTATTGTACCCTGAACTTGCCCGACCCCTTAACAGCCACCGGGTTCTTCTGGAAGTCACTCAGGGTGAAGTCACACCGGGTTCAAACCCCCCCCCCCATGGATAGAGCCCCCTTAGTGTCTCTGCAGAAATTATGGATATGGAGGAGCCTGTGTCCAGTTCCATTTTGCAGGGGGGGGCTCTATCGAAACAGTTACTTTAATCTTATCTGGGGTGTCATGGGGCAAGTTTAATTCCTGGTATTGGTGAACAGCTGTCGTATGGAGCTCTGTGGATTCTTGGTGCATGGTCTGATGGCAGATGCAGGCGATGTGTACAGATTTGTTGCAGGTCCAGCAGATTGCATCCCAAAAACAGCAGGAGCAATGATCGTGGTCCTCCCTGCAGCTGGTGCAGGGCGCATGGGTGTTGTTCCTCGTGGATGCTTGGGTGCTTGACCTTGTTGAAATGGGAGTAGCAGCCGGCGGCTGGGAATCTCAGCGAGTGTGGTGGCGGCATCATCATCCAAACCCTCGGAGGCCAGGGAAGTGGAGGCCTGATGTGCGCCGTGAGCTGGGCGATCCTGCTGGGATTTGGTGAACGCTGTGGCCATGTGGAGGGCTTTGTCTAATGTGCGTTCATCCTGGCTGATGAGTTTTTGGTGGAGTTTTTGCTCTCGGATGCCCCATACAAATTGGTTTAAGAGGGCATCCTCGAAGTCAGGAAACCCGCAATGGATAGATAGCCGTCGCAGTTGGGCCATGAAGTTTGTGTGCACTTCGCTGGTCTGTTGTGTCCATGCAAAGAAGTCCATGCGCATCACCATTTTGGTGGGTTGTGGTGCGAAATGGTCTGTTAGGGCCTTAATGAACTGCTCATATGTGGATTCCTCCAGTGATTTGGGTGTGATGAGGCCCTGTACCAGGCGAAGCATGGAGATGCTGCATGTGCTGAGCAGGAGTGATTTCTTCTTTTCTGCCTCCACGACATCCTGGAAGTGGACGAAATACTTCAGTTGTTCGACCCATGCTTCCCAGAGCTGGGGATGAGCCAGGTCGAAAGCAGCAATCTGTCCCGGAGCAGCAGCTATACCCCGAGGAGTAGTGGTGTGAGGTGCAGGGAGCTGGGGCTTGGTACATGGTGTATTGCTGGTCACAGAGTCCGGGGACTCGTGTTGTGGCATCAGGGCGGTTGCTGGTTCAGGCTCACTCATCGGGATCCCATCCTCATCGTCAGCATAATATACTGGGTTCAGACGCTTGTAAGTGATCAGCTCACAGTTTATTGGCAAAACACAAGACAAAAATCCTGGGCCGAAACCCTGCTTATATCTCCCAAACACCCACACACACACCCCACCACCCATGATAGGCTATTTACAAGGTGACTCATCTCCATAGGTCGGGCACTGGATCCAAGGTGGCTGATAGGTCTGTCCTAGGATCCTCGCCCACTATTGTGTTGGAACCTGAAGCTGTGCTTGTGCTCCTGACCACATGTGAGCCCAAGCGCATGTACACTCTCTAAGAATACACAACACAGACTAAGGCTGTGGTTACACAAGCAGTTTGTGCCAATATCATTGCAGCACCTTTGCAGATTAAAAGAGCACAATCAGACAGCAACATCTGCGTTCCTTGCCCCAGTTGTTGCTGCTCCATTCTGCCCCACTTTGGAAGTGGAGTAATCAGGCACTGAGGAAAGTCTGGTGTTCACAGATATCAGTGTTTTCACCCCACATTTCCAGATGTCTGAACTCCCCTGCTGCGAGCTCAACCCAGTTGGAAAGTCTGATCTCTCTGCTCTGTTTTTGCTCCCTGTTTGTTGTTTTTTAGTCAGCTATGTATGCATAACTGCATTTTTGTGCACACCAGCAAGCTTTCAGCTGTCCTCTGCGGGAAGAAGGGGGGGCAGGCTAAGAAGCCTTCTTTGGGTTTTTTTCATGCCAGTTCCTCTGTCTACAGCTTTGCAGTACACAGGGTGGAGAAGGGGTTGATTGAAAAGATGAGTTTTTCCAGAGGTGGAGGCAGCTTGCTCCATCTGTCAAAACAGAGTGGTGCTTTAGATAAGTGGTTATGCTCATATACAAAAGACAAATTAAAAAAGAAGCCACCTGACCACACACTCCATCGTTGCCCTGCAGCAATAATCTGAACAGTCGACCATGGGGTGAGCACGCAGTGAGGCTCCTTCAGGGTGTGCTGCCTGGTCCCCCCCCTTCCTGCAATGATTTAAACTGCTGCAAATAGAGGTGCCACCAGATCACACCAAGCTTCCAGTGTGACCATAGCCTAAGATTCCCTCTAGTGTTCTCCCCATCATACAACTCAGACTCCATCCAAACATAATCTGGGGGGCGGGGGAATCACATATCTTGTCCTCAACATTTCTCCAAGTTCTTTCCTTTTGGCAATCCTGAGTATCTTTGGCTATAATCCTAAAAACACATTCCCAGGAACTGGGTGTTACTTCCAAGTAGACCTGTTTAGGATTACTCAGCTGCTTATGGCCAAATATATTCAACATTCTTTGGACAGTATTTGTTTTTACAGCATGACTTTCTCTTTCAAAAGAAACTTTTCTTTGAGAAAGTGAAAAAATAGATTGCTATGGAAACCTTTTCTTCATTTCTGAAAAGCTTTCATCACCAGTCTTGTTGCTTTTCTTATGCCTCAAAGGCTTACAGCCATCACTTTGCTTTTACCTACAGTTACCATTTTGAGGCTATTAATCCCATGCTCCTAAAAATAGCAGTTTTTTCTTGCTCTAACATTTTTCTCTGTTGAGGAAGTCAAGGCAAAAAAATATATATAACTGGAGTTCTTTGTATTTGTAAAATTACATTTCATAATATTTTTTCATAATAACTGAGGGGGGAAATATCAACTAAAGATAGTCATTTCCAGTTGGCAAAGGAATCCCCCCCCTCATTTCACTTAAAATTTCAGTGGAACACTTGCCAGAGATTCAAGCTCTTACCAACAAGCCTTCTTTCAAGCTGTGTACTTCCCTCAGGCTGGTGATGAATATAAATAAATGACATAAATGGTCCCATCTGTCTGCTGAAAGAATGTAAACCCCTGCTAAGGCCAAAACCCGAAGATGGCTCTCTAGGCTGCTGTGCCATTTCACATTAAACCACATGTGTTTGGTCTGTGAAAGAGCCAATGGATGTTGACCTTGGATTTAAGGACACATGCATGTTTCTTTTTATGTATGCATACATTTCTTCATTTGGAGGACTTAAATCCCCCCCTCTCTCTCACACACACACACACAAACACACAGACACGACAGAGAGGCCACAAGAGTTCATAAAAATTATTACAAAGTTTAAATGTACATCATTAAAACAAGGCCAAAACAGCAGGGGGGGGGGGAGAATCAGAACAGCACAAAACCACAGGCCCAGCAATTATAAGATCAGACTTGTCCACTTCCAAATGCTGTCTATACTTTTTGAAAGTCTTAAGAAAAATGTCAGAAGTTAGAATTCAAGGAGGAGAAGGACAGGTAAATTTCTTCTCAAGCGTGAAAATTCCATAGCTTGGACCCAATAACTGAAAAGGCTAGACCTCTGTATCCCACCAAATAAATTTCCATGAGTGTGGGCACACAGATTAGAAACAAGTTCAGATCAAGCTCAGATCATAGGCGATGTCATAACATAGGCAAATTCATAACCGTTTAAATGGTTCTTTACTCTCCCAGCTTGATTGTGAATGCACCAGTGAAGGCTCACTAGTCATATCACGCATGCTGTTGTCATCCCTGATCAGAGTAACATGGGAATTCTAACTGGTGTTTTACACGTCTTCTGGAAAAACATAGTTTTAAATGTTACCATATTGTTCTGTGTGGTCTTTCATCCTTTCTGTCATATGATCTGTAAACAAAAACCGACGTGGTTAGAAGGGGAATTCTAATTGCAGTTGTGTGTACAAGTACTATCTGTAGTGTCATTTATACATAGGCAAACATATATAGACAGGAAATGAAATGTCTTCCAGTGCTCCCTCTAAACTGTGGAGTCTTGTGAGCAAAAATTCTACTATGTGAGCTACTGTCATTAAAGTTGTGAGCAAGTGATCTAGCTACTGCATAAATTAGTTTGTTCTGGAGCCATCTGTCCTGAGTGAAAACAAAAGTGTGTGAGCTGGAGGCTAAAAAACTGTGAGCTAGTTCACACTAACTCAGTTTAGAGGGAAGGGAACCCTGCTTGGGACCATGTCATTCATTACCCAAAAATAAACATCAACTGTACACTTCACAACTCTCTTATGAGTGTTTGGCCCATCTCACACTTGTTAACATGGACACTGAAGTGACTCTTAAAAGGCTAAGAAACCAAAACCAACACCCAGCAAACTGAACATTCAATTCTGGGCACCCATGACTTTAGAATGTTGCTTGTAAACAGTCCTCTAAAGTATGTTGCAATTTGTCAAAACCATTTTTGAAAATGGGCAATAAGTGGGATGAAGGTAATTACTAGCTTACATTCCAATTATCTCTATTTTCCAGGTACAAACTGAGAGACAGTTTGGTGTAGTGGTTAAGAGCGTGGACTCTAATCTGGAAGAACCAGGTTTGATTCCCACTCCTCCACTTGCACCTGCTGGATGACCTTGGACAAGCCGTAGTTCTGATATGCAGTTCCGCAGGGCCTGCAAGACGGAGCTCTTCCGCCAGGCTTTCATGTAGGGGCCGCCGCTTCCACCACCACCACCGACGGCGGAAATACCATCTGACTGGAAGTATCCGCGACATCCCGGCAGCCATGTGAACCACACGGCAGCAAGACCAGCCGATTGGCTCGGACTACCTATTGGACGATAGTAATAACTTAGACCATCTTGGAAATTTAAAGCACTTTATTCTTAATAGGATATTATTGGTTGTGATTTGTGATTTTATTGGATTTTATTGTTTTTATGAATGGGTTTATGCCCCTGTAAGCTACCCTGAGCCCGCTTGCGGGGAGGGCGGGGTAAAAATATCTAAAATAAATAAATAAATAAATAAGAGCTGTTCTTGAAAAATAGTAGCTTCTGTCAGAGCTCTCTCAGCCCCACCTACCTCACAGGGTGTCTGTTGTGGGGAGGGGAAGGGAAAGGAGTTTGTAAGACGCTCTGAGACACCTTTGAGTAGTGAAGGGCAGGGTATAAATCCAATCTCCTGTTCTTCTTCTTTTCCTTCACATGCAGTTGTTGGTGTGCCCTTGGGTCAGTCATAAGTTCTTTCAGATCTGTTCTCTCAAGGACAGTTCTTGAGAGAGCTCTCTCAGCCCCACCTACCTCACAGGGTGTCTATTGTGGGGAGAGGAAGGGAAGGGGATTGTAATCCGCTCTGAGGCTCCGAGTGAAGGGTGGGGTATAAATCCAATCTCTTCTTCTTATTGTTATTTTCTGGTCCTTGTCCCAGCTATATTCGGGTTTCATTTGAAATTTTCCCAGGGGGGTGCAGCTTGGGGTTAGGCAGAGTCTCCACAGTTGTCATTCTTCAGTGTTCAGCACCTTACCTCAGTCTCTGGCAGATCATTCTCTGTGTTGGGGGAATGTGTCTTGACTTTGGTGTTTGCATGTGAACAATAAGACACTATGCAGAGCACAGCCTGCCATTTCACACTCTGCAGTTGCTGAGGTATATTGTGAGCAACTGATAACAGGCTTTAGGGCAATTAGATTTTTCTAGTCTTTTTGTTGTTGTTGTTCAGTCACACAGTTGAGTCCGACTCTTCACGACCCCATGGACCAGATCATGCCAGGCCTTCCGGTCTTCCGCTGTCCTCTGAAGTTTGCTCAACTTCATGTTCGTTGCATCTATGACACTGTCTAACCATCTCATCCTTTGCCGTCCCCATCTTCTTTGACCTTCAGTCTTTCCCAGCATCAGGGTCTTCTCCAGTGAGTGCTCCCTTCTCATTTGGTGGTCAAAGTATTTGAGTTTCAGTTTCATTATGTGGCCTTCCAGGGAACTTCTAGTCTATCTTTAGCCAAAAAAACAAAGACCTACTTTGATCTTTGGTTTTAACTTAGTAGAGGACAGCCTGTTGGTGAGTAAAAGGAATGTAGCATGCATGAGGCAGGATAGAACTTTGAACAATTTACCCTGGTGCTGATGGAAAAGCCTTGGCAGTGATCCTTTGTATGAGGATATGGACGTTAGAAATATGTCCCTATTTTCATCTGTGAAACACTAGAGGGTGTTTTCCCTGTTTCGAATTGCAGACTTGCACTGTGGAATTTGCTAAATTCAGCTGTGGAATCTAGTACTTTGCCTACATTCTATATTTAACAGACAACTTTGACCTTCCTGTGAGGATCAAATAAATTTAAAGGAGGGCCCCTAGGGCTAACATACATACACATGATTGACCTAGAGTTTGGAGGAGGAAAAAGTTTTTAAAAGTAAAAAAAAGTTTTAAAAAGAAAATGTGAGGAGTAAACAACACTCCCCCAAACAGACATGGCAAAGTTCCTTCTCACTTCATGAGATTCTGGTCTCCATTTTGGATTGCCAAGGCAACCCACCACAGTGACAGGGCATCCACTACTATGAGATGTCACTTTGGCAACCTAGGCTCTGGTCACACGGGCTGGAAAATGCGGGGGGGGGGAAGCGTGGCTGTTTGCCCTGGAGCAAAATAACGTGTGGCTGCATGATCAGACGTCCCGTCGAGGTCCCGTGGTTAGGGGGGAGGTGCCGATCACATGAGTTTAACCCCTTCCAGGGCTGCAGAGGAATGCAAACTGTGTCCCCTCCAGGAGGACCTTCAGCCTGGCCCCCCTCCCGCCATGCCCCCCTGCACCTCCCCCACTGCTGCCCAGTGCAGAGAGTTCCTTTTGAGCAGGCCGAGCCAGGAGTGGAGTGGTACGGAAAAGAGGA
>NW_015164183.1:1857995-1890114 GCF_001447785.1 Gekko japonicus
GTGAGCTCCTGGCATTAAAGTGGTGAGCGAGCCATTTGGCCGCTGGATCAATCAGTTTGCTCTGGAGCCACATCCCTTCCTGAGCAGAGACAAAAAACGTGTGAACCGGAAACGCGATCAGACGCCCGCCCTTTCCGGAAACTAGTACCTCGGAGGTACTAGTTTTTTAAGCCTTGGGTTCGCCACGGGAGCTCTAAGCTTCCCAGGTGTTGCGGTGTGATCGCGCCCGGAAAATCCACCTATCTTCCATCTCTGTATATGTCACACGGAGCATTGACCACAGCCCTAGAAAAGCATGGTAGCAACAGCAAGATGATGATGAGGGACAGAATGGAGAAGAGAAAGCAGGGAAACAGCCACTGGTGCAGGGGAAGAAGCAGGGGATTGATCAAAGAGCCAATTGGGAAAGGGTTGGGCTCAGGGAGAAAGCCAGGGCAGTAGGAAACAGGCATTTAAAAAGATTTCCCAGTTGAGCAAGCAGCAGGTGGAGGAAGCAAGCAGGTGAGGGGAAGCAGAACAAGAGCAAAGTAGGAAAGTTTGGAAAGGAGACCCAGATCAAGAAAGGGAGAAATTGGGGCTTCCTTTCCCTGTGAGTTCTTGCAGATCTCCTATAGTTCCATATGTTAAAATTTGCCAATCTGGTATATTCAATATCAACTGGTGAATGATTTGCAAGAGCTGCCAAACAGGGAGCAGATTTAATCTTGTTTTGTATGTGTGACAAAAGAGGCTTAGCAACTGACAGTGAAGTAAGCCAATCTAGTCACTACTAGTATTGTGTGTGTGTATAAAATTTCCTGACCAATTTGAATTAGTTTCATTTCTATATTTTATTACATTATTTGTTGTTGTTCAGTCGCACAGTTGAGTCCAACTCTTCGTGACATTATTATCCTATCCTTCTATTAAGTATCTAGCATAGTGTACATGTACCTTACCTCATATTCTCGCAGGAGTTCAGTAAGATGGATCATGATGAGAGAAAGTGACTGGCTTAAAGCCCACTTTGTGAGCTTCATGGCTCAGTACAGATTCAAACCTTGGCTTTTATATCCTGTCCAACATTCTGTCCACTGCATCTGATTGTACTGGCTTTTCATTCCCATATCTTTACTGGCATGCATGCTGAGAGCCAGTTTGGTGTAGTGGTTAGGTGGGTGGACTCTAATCTGGAAGAACTGGGTTTGATTCCCTACTCCTCCACTTGCACCTGCTGGATGACCTTGGGCAAGCCATAGTTCTGTCAGAGCTGTTCTTGAAAAAAGCAGTTTCTGTCAGAGCTCTCTCAGCCCCCCCTACCTCACAGGGTGTCTGCTGTGGGGAGGGGAAGGGAGAGGAGTTTGTAAGACGCTCTGAGATTCCTTTGGGTAGTGAAGGGCGGGGTATAAATCCAATCTCTTCTTGTAAGTCTCAGGATCTTAGTTTCTAGGCCTGGTTTTCTCTGCCTAGGGAAACAACAGATACTGATTTATTTATTATATTTTGGAACTCCTTTCCAGTCATACACACATGCATCAATGAATGCTTTAAATGCCTAGCTGCCTTTCTGATCATTGGTATAGTTATCTTTTAGCACGGTTTGGCCCGGTACAGGGTTTCTAAATCAAAGCCACCCTTCCCTCTTTACTTGGCAGGGAGATTGAAACAGTGGTTTGGATTCACCTTCAGAGAAGAAATCTGACTATGCCACTGATCAGTTAGATAGCCAGGCATATACACCTGTGTGTTTCATATTACTAAACTCAGAGTCAGGACAATGTTAACTGACTATCTGTCTATAGTGTGGGAAGAGTGATTCTAAACACCCTTTCCCAATGGATGACCAGCACTAAACACTAGACGTTTCCAAACGTATGTTCAACTGGTGAGTTCCTGGAGTATGGCAGCATGATGCCACTACATGCAAAGATCTCGTGTACTGTTACTGGGCCAAAGTTTCCTCAAAATGTGGGGAACAAGCTTCCACCTTAATTACCCCATGTGGTATTGATCTTGATGTTAGTTTAAAACTAAGTGGGACTTCATATGTGTAAACAACTGCAGGAAGAATGTACACTGAAAAGTCTGCAATTGTAAGTATAGTGGGAATGCTTTCTGGGAATGTAAACTACAGTATCATTTAAGCATGCTACATCTGTATTCAAGCTATGATGGCTGCTGCAGGATGTCAAGGCAAATAGGTCATTAGGTTCTTACGGTATAGTTTTTGCAGTTTTTGATAATACTTAGCAAAATTCTATGCTGCCTTGTAAGTGATGTGAGATCACCCCCCACAGGATGTAGTGCATAATGGCAGGAGTCTTTAATATTGTGTGTTGATTCTAAAAGATGAGCACCCCAGTTCTAAATCATAGCCCCAAAGTATGTTTTCTTAGAAGGAAGCCCTTTTAATAAAATATAAGTGTTCTCATGATTATAACCTTACTAAGTTCACATTATTTGATATTCAGAAAACAGCAGTGTGTCTTCACTGCTAAAGTGATTGTTAAGTGAAGCAGAGCACTCTGCTCTTTCTATAGAAAAACACAAACAGAAAGGCACAAGAGGTAGGGAAATGTCTGGTATTCTTAGGGGGGGGGTTCTTTAGATCAGAAAATCTCTTTGGTCTTACATAAATCTTGACTGTTTGTGTTTCTTTGTTGTTGCCCGTGGGGGTATTGTAAAAAGTGGAAAGAAGAGATGCTCTGCCTCTATCAGGGAAGTTTCTTCGTAAATGTTGCACGTCAGTCTTCTCAGGGTTCATGTACTGAACCCGCTCTTGCACCTTATTTTGAGTGTTTCTTTGCCCACACAAAAAGCCATGGGATTAGAATACCATTCATCTAGGGGTAGTTTAAAGGTATACTCTTCATGATTTCTGGACTCTTTTCACTTTTAGCTACCCATCAGTTCATTCCTCTTCCCACCCTCAAAGCACGAGACGGTGCAGTTTAGTGCATTAGTGCTGAGGCTGTGGCTCAGGGGTAGAGCATTTGTTTGGCATGCAGAAGGTCCAAAATTCAATCCCTAACATCAGGCAGTAGGTGATAGGACAGTTGTGTCCAGTCAGAGTATGCAATACTGACTTCGATGGACCAGTGGTCTGATTCAATATGAGGCAGTTTCTTGTGTTCACTGGAGCAATGGTTTATCTCTTGCATGTATTCTCAGGCTTACAACTAAGAACTGAGAACAATGTAGAACTAAATCAACACTTCCCAACTTTAATGGCTTACTTAAATTCCATATATGCAATCACATTCAAAAGGTGAAAGCAATACACAGCAGTCTACTGTGTGTCACTAAGTCTGTAAGTTTATGTATAAGATCAATGGTCAAACCCATGCATGGTATCCAACTATTAAGGGCAGTGTAGAATACAGTGCAGAATATAAGAAGAGCCCTGCTGGATCATACCAATGGTCCATCGAGTCACACATCCTGTCTCACATAGTGGCCAAGCAGTTCCTCTGGATGGCCAACAACAGGGCATAGAGGCCAGGGCCTCCCCCTGTTGTTGCCTCCTGGCTCTGGGATTCAGAGGACTAGTGCCTCTGAATGTGGAGGTTCCCCTCAGTTGCCATGGCTAGTAGCCATTGATAGACTTATCCTCCTTGAATCTGTCTATTCCCTTTTAAAAGTTGTTTATTCCTATGGCCATCAGTAAATCCTCTGGCAGTGAATCCCACATTTTAATCACTGTCTGTATAAAATAGTATTTCCTTTTGTCCATCCTGAACCTACTGCCTGTCAGCTTCACTGGATGCCCTCAAGGCCTAGTATTTTGGGAGAGGGAGAAAAAAATCTGTTTGTCAGCTCTCTCTACCGCATGCATAATTTTATAAACCTCTATCATATACCCCCTTAGTCATCTCTTTTCTAAACTGAAAAGTCCCGGAATCTTCAACTTTTCCTCACAGGGAAGGTGCTCCACCCCCTTAATCATCTTTTTGCCTTCCTCTGTACTTTTTCCAGCTTTGCAATGTCCTTTTTGAGATACATCCAAATGAGGCCGCACCATAAATTTATACAGGGGCATTATAATATCGGCTGTTTGAGTCTCATTCCCTTTCCTAATAATCCATGACACAGAATTTGCCTTTTTCACCACTGCAGCACACTGGTTTGACACTTTCATTGAGCTATCCACTATGACCCCAAGATTTTTTCCCCTCTCAGTCACAGCAAGTTCAGACCCAATTAGCCTATACTTGAAGCTAGGAGTTTTTTGTCCCAGTGTTCATTACTTTACACTTACCAATCCTGAACTTCATTTGCCACATCGTTGTCCACTCAACCAGTTTGTGGAGGTCTTCTTAGAGCTCTTCACAGTCAGCCTTGCTTTTCACCATTCTGAATAATTTTGTGTCATCTGCAAACATGGACACTACACTAGTCACCCTAGTTCCAGATAATTTATGAATAAATTAAATAATATGAGCCCCAATATCGATCATTGTGGAACCCCACTACTTACTTCCCTCCACTGTGAGAACTGTACATTGATTCCTACTCTTTGCTTCCCGTCATTTAACCAGTTTTTAATCCATAACAATACCCATCCTCTTATGCCATGATTGCTAAGTTTACTCAGGTGTCTTTGTTGAGATACTTTGTCAAAAGCCTTTTGAAAATCCAGGTATATAGTGTCTACTGGATCACCACTGCCTACATGCTTGTTCACTTCCCTTTGCGGAAGCCATACAGATTTTCCCTCAGCAGGCTTCGTCCATCTATTTGCCTAACAATTCTATCTTTAATTACAGTTTCTACTAATTTTCCTGGGACAGATGTTAGGCTGACTGGCCTGTAATTTCCTGGTTCCCCTCTAGATCCCATTTTAAAAATTGGTTTCACATTTGCTACCCTCCAGTCTTCTGGTCCAGCAGCTGAATATAGTGATAGGTAGAGAAAGAAGTGCTTTTCTCCATTTCTCACAATACAAAAACTTGTGGGCACTCCATGAAATTGCTGAGCAGTTGGGTTAGAGCAGATAAAAGGAAGTATTTCTTCACCCGAAGAGTGATTAACACACAGAATTCACTGCCACAGGAGGTGGCAACGGCTACAAGCATGGACGGCTTCAAGAGTGCATTGGATAAACATATGGAGCAGAGGTCCATCAGTGGCTATTAGCCACAAGGTATAGATAGGAACTCTCAGTCTGGGACAAGTGATGCACTGTATTCTTGGTGCTTGGGGGGAGGCAACAGTGGGAGGGCTTCTAGTGTACTGGCCCCACTGGTGGACCTCCTGATGGCATCTGGTATTTTTGGCCACTGTGTGATAGAATGTTGGACTGGATGGGCCATTGGCCTGATCCAACATTGGCTTCTCTTATGTTCTTGTGTTATGTATACAGGTTAGTAGATCAACTATTTCACATGTGAGTTTCTTAAGAACTCTTGTGTGTATGCCATCAGGATGTGGAGACTTACCAGAAAATTTGTTGTCATAAAAGCATGGACGGCTTCAAAAGTGCATTGGATAAACATATGGAGCAGAGGTCCATCAGTGGCTATTAGCCAAGGTATAGGTAGGAGTGTGGAGCGTGGAGATGGCAAGTAATGGCGGAGTCATCAGCGGCAAAAAATGGCGGTGACGAAGCATCTGGCGGCGGAGGAAAGGTGGCGATGCGGCAGCTGCTGCACGAACTGAGCAATCCCTGGCGGCGAACGGACCATCATGCAGACCAGCGGCGACGGAGGCGAGAGGCTGCGGGGTGCCCGATGACGCGCGGTGCCTGGCAAGGTGGAGCCTGACCAGATTGAGCCTGAACCAGGAAGCAAAGCGCGGAAGGTGGGCGCCTGCACAGTCCCGCCGGTGGGGCAGGAGAGATCGCCGGAAAGACACAAGCCGCACCTAAGGAACAACGAAGGCCCTCCAACTAGGGTGCTGGTAGGCTTTCCCCATCCCTATCATTTGTGGCCCAAGTCAGGGAAGAAAGGGTTATTAGAACCACAACAAATGTAAACCGCCCAGAGACCCCTAGGGGTTAGGGCGGTATAGCAAATGTAAAGTTAAATAAAAATAAAATAAATAAAATTCATAGCAGAGAAAGTGGAAGCGTACTGAGACCCAGGGTTATTTATTTGTTTAACGTATTTATAGTCCACCTTTTTCACTGAGACTTAAGGTGGATTACATAATGTAATGCCACCTATGCCACTAAGTTATTTCTGGGGAAAACAAAGAAGTGATTTAAGGTAGATCTAGGAATCATGGGAAACTCTATGGTAATATCATAGCATTCTTGGTGATTCCTATTGCTACCCAAACAGCACTTCCAGGTTTCCTCCAGAAGTGATGTAGTGCTGTTGCTGACATTACCATTTTTTTTTTAAAAAAACTGCTGCTTGGATAACTAAGGCTGTTGGCTGCCTGGCAAGCCTGCATAGATGTCTGTCTTACTTTAAAGTCAGGTACATCCAGACTCAGCTTTTAGGTTCATAGGATACCACAAAACCAGTGCTTATCAAGGCTAGGTATAGGTTGTGGGTGACAGTATAAGGCCCCTGCCACACGGCAGGGGAAAAGGCGCTTTTAAAAGCCGCGCCAACGTTGACACGGCGCGGCGGGATCCCACGGATCCCCCGGCCGCGCCGCCGTTTCTCCCCGGCGCGATCAAACGCCTGCTTGCCACGCCGCGTCCATTTGAACCACCCATGGTAGGTGGTTCATTTTGCGGCGGTTCTTCCCGGGTTTGGGCCAGTTCGGGTGCGGAAGCAGGACGCTTCCCAGATGTGGTGGTGTGATCGCGCCGGTTTGATCCGGCCCCGAACTGGCTTGCTCCCGGACCAAATCACCGCGTGTGAACGGGACCTAACTCTTTTTCCTATGGTATAGCCTCTTCCTCCTTTAGCCATACCCCTTCTATTTGGCCCATCCCTTTTAGCTCTTCTTTTTTTCTTTAATTCTTCTCTTTGCCATTTCAATTTGCTACTTTGGTAAAGAGAAATCATACAACATTTTGCTTTCTTTGTTATCTTTCAATTCTTTCTATAAAGCCAGACAAAAGAAGATGTTCCTTCCACAATTTTATTTGGTGTTATATTAAAAAAAAATTGGCATCTGGCCTTCCCCTGGCCAGAACTGTCTGTAGCATGCACCAACACAAAATTCCAGTTATGGGGGAGCAAGGTGTAATAAATGTCTGAGGATTTTTCTAGAACAATGGCTTGCATTCCTCTGGCACCATTATCATAGCATTGGTGACAAATATTAGGTGTCAACAGTTTATATTTTTCTGCTATCCTGTTGCTTGCTTGCAAGACTTTTCCCTGTTGTATCTGTGATATACAGAAATTTAAAAAAAATCACCTTGATGTCCACCAATTTTCTATTAATATTAACAAAGAGAGTGCCTTAGGGAGTTTTTATTAAAGTGTAACTAAACAAAATGTATTATTTTGATAAGAAATCAATTGAGATACGTGAAAATGTAAGGATTTTTAGTATAATAGTAGATAAGATAGATTTGTAGGGGAACTATTACTTTTATTTGTTTTAAATAAGACAACAATTTAGAAGAAAAATTGTTATATTTGTTTTACAGGGAAACTTGAATTTGTAAGGGAAAACAGGAGGGGAATGACCTTATTAAAGATAAGAATAGATTAAGAAAATATGAAATTTTACAGTAAGAGCCTTTGAATATATATTACTAAAATACATTAATATTAGAATGTTTAGATCATTTCAAATGGAATTACTTATGTATTTTCTGATATTTGTAGCTGTAAAATTTATTAGGTTATTAGATTTTTTTTTCCTGTTGTAAGTCATGTAGGAGAGATACAAAGAGAGGGTGTGTGTTAGGGTTGCCAGCCAATTAGGAGCCTTAAAGGTTGAGCAGCTAAAACATGAAATAAAATACAGCTATTTATTACACAGGGCACAATAAATTTAAGATTAGGAACAACATACATAGAATGCAAATAAAAGCTCAGAACATACAGCAACAAGTGTAAGTTGCATGTACAATAAATACTGTATGTCAGTAATGGTCACACATTATATATGTGTAACCATTATTGAGATCCAATATTTATTGTATGTGCAACTTACACTTGTTGCTGTATATACTATCTTCTGAGCTTTTATTTGCGTTCTATAAATGTTCTTAATCTTAAATTTTTTGTGCCCTGTGTAATAAATAGTTGTATTTTTTATGTTTTAGCTGCTCAACCATTAAAGTTCCTAACTTGATTTTGATTTGATTTATTAAATTTCTACCCCGCCCTCCCAGCCAAGGCCGGCTCAGTTGGGGTTCCTCCCCTTTCCCCCTTTTGTTGTTTCTTATGGTTGCCAGCCTCCAGGTGGCAGCTGGAGATTTCCTTGGATTATGACTGATCTTTCGGCAACAGAGCTCAGTTCTCCTGGAGGAAATGGGATCTTTGGAGAGTAGACTCAATGGAATCATATCCATTTTGAGCTCCCTCCCAAATTCTGCCTTCCCCAGGCTCCGCGCCCAAATCTCCAGAAATTTCCCAAGTTAGCAACCTGTGTGCATTTGAGAGAGAGATTGGAATGGGCAAATTGTCTCTTGGCAGCTTGGAGAGTGCATAGTACAGGCGTCTCCAACTGCCAACACATTTCCTAGCACCTGCCAAGTACATTTAAAAAGTGAGTGGAAACAGGTGGGGCTCTCACTGACATTTTGTGGCTGACTCCACCTTCTGCAGAAAAACTTGTGGTTGCAGCCACCACCTTGTGTCAAAATTCCATAAGTGCCCACAGACTCTAAAAGTTTGGGGACTTCTGGCTTAGCAGACACTTGCATTCTCAAATAAGTTGGCACTCTCCATTTAACAGTAGTGTGAGGTTTTCAGGTTTAGAGAAAATAAAAACAATTATTTCAAAGCAGAGGTGGGCCTCAGGATCTGCCTCACCTCAGCCAGTGATAATGCTGGCACTGGTGTTTATTAAGGATTACCAAGATGTTATAGGCAGGCTGGTGGTTACATAGCAGGGCAACACAAGCAAGGGTAGGCTTACAGTATCCCTCTCCGAAAACTGGTATCCTTGCCAGGCCTCTTGAGATATTACTCCGTGGGATGAATTGCTGGTCGTCCCATTTCTGCACAGTACCTGAGGATTGCTTAGCTTTTGTAAAAGTCGCTGTGGCCTAGTTCCAAACAATTGGCAGCACCTGTCCATGGGTTACTACCTTCAGAGTTATCATAAGTGCTACTAGAGATGAGGCTAATTGCCACAAATAGTGGGAACTCATAGGGTTCTGTAACAATTTACCACTTCCTCACCATACAGTGGTCTTCTGCATGTAAGCCAGCTATAAAGTCTATATGCTACCCAGGTATAGAGTTCCCACAACATTGAACAAACCAGCCCTTACGCCAGTCTGCAAACTTCTTCCATTATCCAACATAGAAGCAGAACCTCATTCTTACTTTATTTTATGGTGTTGCAGCTTTGGTTTTTATAGGTAAGCCAAGCATTTTTGTTCCCCTTAATGCGCACCTTGAGTTGCTTCCCAGCATATGCTGCTGTTCTAACCACTAAGCCATTCTGGCTCTCAAGATGGATATTATTTTAGAGAGGTAGTATTTCACTGAGGCATGTGATTTGTAGGAGAGCAGTGTTTATCGTGAAATGAAAAATATATTATAAAAGCTTTACGCTCTAGCTGCACCTTTTTTTCTAAAATGGAAGAGTTGAAAGAGGATTTTCAGCCTCTCTAGGGACAATCTGTTTTCATCTCAGTGAAATATTTCTCAGTCCCCACAGAGCCTGACCTGTTTCCCTCAAAGAGGAAAGTTGTTCTGCTAGAATATGTTTCTGTCATGCTTCTTTCAACTCATCACCCAAGTTGCCAAGTGTAAATGCTTTCCTCAGCCATTGTTCCATCTGCCACAGAGAGCACATGGAAATATAAGCAACAACTCATGGTCAACTTCAAAGATAAATATCTGGTTTCTCTATAAGAATGGCAGGAAAATTGTTTCCGAACAATTCAGTGTGTTCCATAGAGGAAAAGGAAAGCAATTTTTGTTCTAGATTGTCATGGCAACTAAATTAGCTTCAAACAACAACTGACATTTTTGGTTAAGATGCTAAAGGATGCCTCTTTAGCTCTACATAATAGTGTATATTGTGAAACATCACATGACAGAAATCAACAGCTTCTTCGCATAAACTAACCAACAACACCACTCTCCATTTCTGTCTCAGTGTGAACATTTTTTCACAGTATGCATTTTAAGCTCTTTTTTTCTTATTGTCCAAATAATTGCAATTACTACCCTGACATCAAACTTTTGAATACATATGTTAGTATGTTCCAGACATATTAATATATGCAATTCTGAATAGGGTCATAAAGTATGGATTAATCGATCAGGATCTAGAGACAAATGAGGGGATTTCTCTGTGGACCTGAAGAAAGTCCTGTGTTTCCAGAAAAATCCGAAATATATATATATTTAATCAAGGGATTTAAACTCCCCCAAATAATAGAAATAATGTCTGTAGCTTTTGTACGCAGATGGCCAGCATTTCCTTCCTTCCTTCCTTCCTTCCTTCCTTCCTTCCTTCCTTCCTTCCTTCCTTCCTTCCTTCCTTCCTTCCTTCTTTAAATAAATACAATGTTATCCAAAAAGGAAAAAAGTGAATTTAATACAACCAAAATAATCCTAAATAATTATCAATCCTAAATATATGACACACATGATGTAGTAACTCCCACAAAAGTAAACAAAAATAACATTAAATAGGATCAATGTATATGGTGTGCATCACTTTTCCCATCAAAACTTATGTCCATCCCTAACCAAATAAATAAATAAATAAATAGGTAAGTTGCCAAAAGTTTACTCTCTATTCTGAACAATTCCTTCATATACTACTAGGAATCACAAGCTTAGTCTGTTCTTCAGGCTTAATTCTGTTCCAGTACTTTATAAACAGAGACTACCTTTGTACAAATAATGAGAACACTCATGTGTTTCCTTCTTTCAGCCGCTTACAGACTGCAATTTTCTTCATCACCATCATTTACCAATTTTCCCTAAGCCAGATTTTAATAGACAGTAATGTCTTTTGTTTTCAATAGCCAGACTTTTGAAGGGAGAAGCTGCCAGGGAGAAGGAAGGTAGGTAAACTGAAGAAAGGGTTGGGTTAGTAGGCTTACTGGTGGGTGTTAAGGTGAGAAGGAATCTGGAAAAAGGGGAAGGCTATCAAGTTAGAAATGGGGGGATTTAAATGGATTTTAGATCCTGTCCTACCTCACAGGGGTGGCTTGCAGAGAGTAGTTCCACAGGCTGACACTGCACCAAATAGGGCTTCTGAGCACTCTGAGAAAATATCCTCACAAAGGTTTGAGTTAACAGATGCAGCTCGTCACAGAGGGGAGGATCAGGCACTTTCCCAAGAGGCACATAATCTTATCTTGTAAGCACTCCACTACCCTCTCTCCCAGACCAAGGAGGCTCAAGGAAACAGGCTCTGGTCCAAAGCAGAATTGATTCAACAACAGATAACAAACAATTCCACACATGTTCCCAGATTGTACCAGAGAGAAGAGACACTCATAGAGTCAGTATATTTACCTAGCAGAGCTAAGTTGCCACAGAGAAGTATGCACTGCCAGAACAGGGTAAGCCCTTCTGGAGGGAAGAGGTAACATTTTGCTGCTTGCAGTGCAGTCTTTTACACCTTGTTACAGACAACTGCCCTATGGAGCCACTGCATATCAGAATTATTATGCAACATTACATGTTCTGTGTATGTTGCATGTGTCTCTGATATGATAAAACAGGCTGGACCAAATAATTCTGTGAACCTGGGTGGCAGATCTCACTCAGACCTGTTGAGAGTGGTCAGGAGATGGGTCGATGGCTTTTCCTGGGTACTTGATTAGATTTCTAGAGACACCTATATTGTTAAGTTTCTCAGAGGGTCGGTTATTGTCCAGCAAGCATAGGTCATTACTCATTTCCAAGGTGTGAGTAGTTTTTGGAGGATCACACAAATGAGTCCTGATTAATGTGCCCTTGGACTTGCAAAGCAGTCCTACTTCCTATTGAAAGCACCTGTGGAAATGCATGCCTTAATCAAAAGACTGTGACTTGATATCGAAAGACAGATGCATCCATACCTCTGGATGTTGCTAGGCCAGAGGATCTTGAGATTCAGGGCTCAGTGGAGGGGTATGTGGGGCAGAAGCGCTAGAAAATTAGCTTGATCTGCAACAATTATCAGGTGATGTTATTTAGCTCCATGCCATGAAAAGTCTGAACTATAAATTTCTGTACATAAAGGGAAAGGACAGTTTTTCCTGGCCAGTTGGCAACACTACTAGCACCTGTTTTCAGTATCTTCTAAGTCTGCAGTCTTCTTTCCCAAGTTTGCATGTAAAGGTAAAGGTTTCCTTTGCTCAAAAGCCAGTTGAATCCAACTTTAGGGGGCGGTGCTCATCTCCGTTTCCAAGCCGAAGAGCCAGCACTGTCCGAAGATGTTTCCGTGGTCATGTGGCCGGCATAACTAAACACCGAGGCACACGGAACACTGTTATATTCCCACTGAAGGGGTACCTATTTATCTACTTGCAATTTCTTGCTTTCGAACTGCTAGGTTGGCAGTTTGCATACATAACAGCAAGTCTGAAGCTATTAGAAAGTCCAACATCCTTTGTTACTAGGGTTGCCAAGTCGATCTTCGCCAGGAGTGGGGGGCTCCCAGCCGGCATCTGGTGCGCGTGCACACGCCGCATGCACGTCACCCGGAAGTGACGTGATGACGCCAGGCACGCTGGGGGCAGGGCCACGGCCATACAAGGGAAAACCATAGAGTTTTGCCTTGGATGGCTGTGGCCCCGCCCCCAGTGTGCCCGGCGTGGTCGCATCACTTCCAGGTGACGCGCACATCGGGGAGGAGTTCCCCCTGGGGCCCGATCCGGCGGTGCCGGGGAACGGGCCTCTGGGGCAGGGGTTTCCCCGCCCCCCGGGGGGATTTGGGAAGCCTATTTGTTACTTATCATATCTGCATTTTGGATGGATGCTGCAAATGAGAACATGTGTGTTTCCTCCTGCACTGCACAAATCAGTTTGTGGAACAATTAAGGTGGGGCAGGGAGACTTTGCAGAGTAGGAGCAATTGCTCTGATTGAGGGAGGAAAAAACAAGAATCCAAATGTCCATTTAAGAAGCAGACCTAGAATGCAGATTACTCTTTTTCTGGAGAAAGCGAGAGCGGGGTGGGAAGCCTGGAGTTCCTTGATCTCTCTGGCCTTTCACAGAAAACAAATTAGCCACAAATGTGAAGAGTGTTAGCCAAGCTGCTTATTTAGCACTGATCTTGTACAGTGCTCTTCGGTGAGTTACCTTTATCATGCTGAGACCTGCATAAAATGAAATGTCAGACTTTGATACCCTTCTAGTCACTCCAACAGTTTTATTTTTCTTGTCCCCTGATAGCATTCACAAATTTAATAACTGTCCTTTATCCTTGGATCTATTCTTTTCCAGCTTTCTATTCAGCTGCTTTCTCTGACGCTTTGCAGGAAATTCCTCATCTTGCATATTCTGTGGCAGAAAGAAAAGGAAGACGAACAGAGAGAAGACGATATTAGCCACCGTTTAGAAAAAGGATGAGGAGCAATCAGACCATATAAATGGTCAAATAGAGGGGAAAATTCATTGTTATTCTGTTGCATCGGCTGTAGTCTAGTTAGCTATTTGCTGCCTGAATTAATTGAGTAGTTCAAACTGAAAAGTTTATTATGAGTCTTATTATCTGTACTTCAAATTTTGTGGGAAAAATATAATTTATCCCTCATCAAAAAATAATAAGGTTATTTGCCAGAAGTCGAGGATAATACCAGAACGATTTTGCAGCTGATTAAAATATATGATGATGAATTCTTGCTTCTCTGTTTTGATGCCTGGGATTATAATTAAGAATGACTTGGCAGGTCTTCACATGATCTCTAAATGACAATGAC
Organism: Gekko japonicus; assembly: GCF_001447785.1. Lineage (NCBI taxonomy): Eukaryota > Metazoa > Chordata > Lepidosauria > Squamata > Gekkonidae > Gekko > Gekko japonicus. The sequence goes on from NW_015164183.1 coordinate 1,871,935, forward strand.
ATTATCATCAATGCTGGGCTTTATTATACGGCTGTTATTCTCTGAATTTTTATAAGGCTGAATAAAGTGAAGTCACATTTTCATTAACAATGCTCCTTACCTAGGAAATTCACTAGAAATAGATGTCCTTGATAAGTATTAGGGACTCATCCTATGTAGTGTGGAGCACCTATCTTATTTCACACTTCAAAGGAAATATAAAAAGCTGCCACTGGCTCAGAACTCTATGGCCCTTATGAAAAGATACGTGCAGACAATATTCCACCATCACATGTATATGCATGCCTTTCTTTACTCAAGGATACAGACTATTGACTCTGTCAGTTTTAACACTATCAAAAGGGAACTACCTATTCATCACCGCATAAGCAGTTCTTAGTCCAGTGTCAGGTACAGCCCCAATGGCTCGTTGCATAAGGTATAGGCTTGGATCCAGGCAGCTTTTTCACTCAGTCTCACCTAAGACTGCTCATCACTATCTCCTTCATCTCACATTATAATTTGTCAATGCAGGTCCCATGGTACCCAGCATAACCTTTTTGGTGGTTAAGGGGGATACTTTTTCTCCCAGTGGAAGTTGTTTGGATCCAATCCAATAGTTCCCATAACTACGCAAAGTGTTTTCTTTTTGCATGTGAAAGGGGAACACATATGTTTAGATCCATTCCAATCTAGTTTCAGGCCTGGTTATGAAATGGCCTTATTTGCCCCTGCATAACATGTACCAGGAGATGGATAGAGGGAGTGCAACTGTGTTAATTCTCCTGGACCTCTCGACAGCTTTTGATACCTTCAATCATGATATATCCTTCTGAATTACCTTTCAGAACTGGGACAGGGAGGCTTCAAGGAGGTTTCAGAGTGTGGTGCTTAGTGACTGCTGCTCTGCCCTTTGCCCTTTGCCCTATGGGGTTCCTCAAGGTTCCATCTTGCCTCACCCTTGCTTTTCAACATGTAAAGCTGCTGGGAGATGTAATCCGGAGATCTGGGCTGAGTTGCCACCAATCTGTAGATGACACTCAGCTCTTATCTCCTGCTACCAGCAGATCCAGGGAGGCTGTAAAAAGTGTGAACAGGTGCCTGAAGGCAGTTTTGGAAAGGATGAGGGTTAACAAGGTGAAACTTAATCCTGACCAAATGGAGGCACTATTGGTTGGGTGATGGTCTGATCCATGAAATGGGGTGTGTACTGTTCTGGATGGGGTTTTCCTCCCCCTAAAGAAGCTGGTTTGTAGTTCCTGGACTGGGGCCTCCTGTTGGATGTACAGGTGGCAGCAGTGGTCAGTGGTGCCTTTCAGCCGCTTTGGCTGATGAGCCAACTGCAGCCCTTCCTGGACAGAAAAAATCTTGCCACTGTGGTGCATGCCTTGTAACATCTAGATTAGATTACTGAGATGTGGTCTATACGGGGCTGTCCTTGAAGACTGTCCATAGGGTAAAGCTGGTATAGAATGCTGTGGCCAGAGTGTTGACTGGAGTGGGTCATAGAGACCAAATAATTCCAGTCTTGTTCCATCTACATTGAGTTCCAGTTTGCTTCTGGGTTCAATTTGATGTGCTGGAATTGACCTTTAAAGTCCTGCACAGCTTGGGACCAACATACCTTAAGGACTGTCTCCTCCCATATAAACCTATCTACACTCTGGTCATCTTTGGAGGCCAGAACATAGATGGGTGGCATTTGGAGGCCAGAAAATAGATGGGTGGCAGCAACCCCAAAAATGGTCTTTTTGGCTGTGGTACCAAATCTCCCTTCCCAGGGAGATTCATCTGTCTCCCTCTATCAGATCTCATAGGGTTGCTACTGGGATGAAATGGAGGAAGAGAGACCAGTATATTGCACAAAACCTCCTTAGAGACAGGTTGGGATTAAGAAAATGCACTACTTAAATAAATAAAAGGACAGTCATCTTCAGTGTTCCCTCTGAGTTAGCGTGAGCTAGCTCACAGTTTTTTAGCTTCCGGCTCACAGATTCTTGTCTTTGCTCAGGAAGGAGGGCTCCAGAGCAAACTAATTTATGCAGCGGCCAAATCGCTCGCTCACTACTTTAATACCGGTAGCTCACAAAATAGAATTTTTGCTCACAAGACTCCACAGTTTAGAGGGAGCATTGGTCATCTTATACTTCCAAGTACAGGGAATCACGGAATCACAGAATCATGGAGTTGGAAGGTGCCATACAGACCATCTAGTCCAACCCCCTGCTCAATGCAGGATTAGCCTAGATCAGAGGTGTCAAACATGAAGCCCACAGGCTGGATCAGGCCCTTGGAGGGCTCGAATCTGGCCCTTGAGAACCTGGCTGTTTCCTCCTTCCTTGTTCAGTTCTGCTGCTGCCACGTCGCAGCTTGCTTTACCAGACTCTCTCAATCGCACAGGAGAGATAGATAGGCAAGCCTCTCCTGTGTGATTGAGAGTCTGGTAAAGCACTGGCTGAAGCTCCTCCCCCTCCTCCTCCCAGGGGAAGGGAGGGAATGAGCCCGAGCTCACTTCCTGACCAGGCTGCCTCAATCCTACAGGAGACAAAGGGAAGCCTTTCTTCCCTTCCACTGGCTGAGGCGCCTCCCTGAAGGGAGGAACAAGGGAGAGCTTGCTTTGCTGGGCTGCTTCATTTACATGGGAGAAGTACCAAGCACCTTTAAGACCAACAAAGTTTTGTTCAAGTTATGACCTTTTCAAGTTATGACCTTACTACAGTGTGTGTGTGTGTGTGTTGTTGGACTCCTTATGCTGTGTGTGTGTGTGTTTTGTTGGGCTCCTGGGTGCAACTGGGTTCCCTCCCCCTTTTCACTATATTCATGCCCTCATGATCCAGTCTTTCTCAGTAAGAAAGCAATGTGAACTGTTTTAGAGGAGGAATAACAACAAGCCAGTGAGGTGGATTAAGCTGAGAGTGTGTCCAGACCCAGTTCACCCAGCACATTTCCTTTGTAGGAAGTTGTAGTTATTTCTCAGGGGAATGGTATAATTTTGTAGACAAACACATGGCCTTCAGTCTGTGTCAGGATGCCTTCTCAGGTTCTTGACCAGCACATGAAGCAACTTATATACAAAAGCTTGCAATACCCAGCCATTTCATGTTTTCCCCTGGGTCCTAGGGCCCAGAACACTGAGCATGAGATTTCTGTAATGAATGTCAATAAATCAAAAGTAGTTTTGCAGCTTACAGAAACACACCTGAACAGCATAATCAGGATTGCAACAGCACAGACATTTTGATGCAATAATTCAGAGCAAGAGGTGCCAGTTATCAGAGACTGTTAAATAGACAAAATATTGCAAGAGAGCTAGTGTTTTAAGCATGTTTTATTTAAAGTTTAGAAATCTTTAATTGTGTTTGTCTGTGTCCTTTATAAAGTTTATATCTCTGCTACCTGGCATGGCCCAGCCCAACAAGGTCTCATTTATGTCAGATCCAGCCCTCATAACAAATAAGCTTGGCACCCCTGGCTTAGAGTGTCCCTGATAAGGAAGGGCAATTACACTTTTAATTCACTTCTAGGCATTATTGAGTGAGGGTGGCAGTAGACAGCTCCCAAGGCGTAACAGGACTGTTATTAAAGAGGCCTTCATAGTTGCAGGGGTTTGGGTGAGATAATGGTTTATCTCATATGATCCTAATAGTACAAGTTCATGTAGCCCTATTTCCCCACCTCAGTGTGTGGTTTGGGAGTGAATTCAGTACTCTGATTCTGCTCCACTCCTTCCTTTGAATCAATGCAAGGAGGCAACACCAGGGGAAAGCCTCAGCTTCAGCCCACTGTTAGCCCTCCAGAGGAACTGGTTAGCCACTGTATGAGACAGGATGCTGGACTAGATGGACCACTGGTCTGATCCAGAAGGGCTCTTCTTATGTTCTTATATTATTATGTTAAAGAAAGCAATCATAAACACGATCCTGGTCTGATTAAAAACATGATTTTTAATGCCTTCATCTACCTCACTCATCTCAGAATGGAAGTAAGCAGACTGGATATATATCCTGCTACCCATATCTAGAAAAATTCATCTTTTTGCCATCAGATAATCAAATTTATTTTTCAGCCCATGAAGAATTTATTTTTTAAAGTGAAATTCACCTTTTTCATCACAAAAATGAAATTTAACGGGAACCTAGCATATTAGACTAAGAATGTTTTGAAACAAACTGTCCTGTCATGGAGCCAATTAGGCGCTGGAAAGTAATCCCTTGACATTCCGCATCTGATGCAATAGTTAAGTATACAAAGGTAAATCACTGTTGTTATTTTTAAAAAAAACATATTTCACTATCCATTTCCTATAATGCATTACCAGGAATGATCAACTGGAGCCCGTAAGATGATGAAACTATAATCTTTTCCCAGCTATCAAGTGACTCGCCATGCTGCTATTGCTCCTTCTACATCCAAAGCAAGGAAACATCAAAGCTTAGCATAACCAATAGGAGAACCATGGGAATGACTGCCAGTGGAATTAATTTTCTACTATTTCCCATTCTTAGCATGTGTTACTCAGATACTGAAACATAATGTCATTTTATGTAGTTGTACAAATCCCAAGACTGGATACACTTCGTGTTACTTTTACCAATTATGACAAGCTTCACATTTTCATCAGAAAATGGATTTCATGCCGATTTGAGTGATCTTTTTGTGGGGGGTGTCACTGTGTGAATTTGAAATGGCTTTAGTCTAACCTTTCCTGCTACAAACTGTGTAATGAGACTTGTCCCCCCACTCCAAGGGAATTTATACAACTTGTATATTCTATTGCAGAGCAAGAAAACTTTTGTGAAGTCATTGCAGTTCGCCATGATAATGGAAATATATTCTTTCTGACCCTTCAGCAAATCATTGGATCTCTCCTACCCCCAAGCTGTGGGTATCTAGAGGAATTTGACTATTTATATATAGCTCCCTGTCAGTGTCATTTATTTTATTGGAGCTTCCCGTGCCAGTATTAGGAGTCAGCATGGTCAATTGACCCAGGGCTTTGGCTGATGCATCCTTACCTGGAAATGGGAAATCATCTGTGGTGCTCCTGGTACATCAAAAAGACTTGTGAAATTATCTCCTAATTCCTGATGGAAGGGATCCCTGAAGCAGACAGTGAGAATGGCTGTCTCAGTGTGAAAGTTATGCTGCACTTCCTCCAGGTGTCTCTCCCACTAAAACATGAAAAATTATTCCAAAGAGATCTGTAATATTACAGAAGGTCTTTGGCGTGAATTACAATTCCATGGTTGACAAAACAGTGGATGGAGTGATCCGGCCCTACAGGAGGCAGCCAATAGCATGCCTCCTGAGGGTCACCTTTTCCTCCTCATAAGGAGGAAGGGGGAAGGACTGTGGTGCAGTCTGGACTCCAAAAGGGGGAGCAGAGCCGGTGCAGCTTTTAACGGCCAGCTCTGCTCTACCCCCTTCAGTGCTTGCCTCGTGCTCAGAGGGATTGGTAGCTTTGACACAGGATAGAGGGCTTTTGTGCTGGCTTCGGGCTTACCTTTGGGGCCTGGGCTTACCTTTGGGGCCTTTGGGCTTACCTTTGGGGCCTGGGCTTTGTGCTGGCTTCGGGCTTACCTTTGGGCAAAGGTCTGTGGCAGCAGCGCTCTCCGAGGTGGCTCAAGCAGTCGGCCGCATAGGCGGTGGAGAGGCGGGCCGTGTTACTGTGAAAGCACCGTTGGTCGGCTGCAGTTGGCGGCGTGCACCGGCGGCAATCTCCGGGTGGCGGCAGTGGTCACAGACAGGGCACTTGGTGGTGGTGGTGGAAAAGCAGCAGCAGGGCCCTAGTAGGTTACCGCGTAAGTGTTGGTGGCCACAGGAGCAGCTGGGCACATCAGCAAGCTGAGCTTCGGGTTTAAAACAAGCACACAAACCCACATGTAGAAGCCACCCCCTTAGGTGGCGCAGTTTCAAGGGGGTTGAGATGAGTAGAAGCAGGTGCAGTTGGTAAGGCTGCTGGGGCCCCAGTTCCTTTTCTTTGCACTGTTAGGGCCGTTTCTCCCCCCCCCCTAGATAAGTGTGAGGGATTAGTGGGTCCATATTACTTTGGTGAGGCCACGATTTTGGGGGCCCTTCTTGCTGGGCTTAACAGTGGCCATCTTGGGAGGGTAATAAGGTAGCCATTTTTGGACCTCCCATTCTTGGAAGGCAGGTGGAGGCGGCCATTTTGATAGGATCATGAGGGGCGGCCATTTTAGGTGGGCCTTGTGTGTTACTGAGGCGGCCATTTTAATAGGACTGTTCGGGCAGCCATCTGTGTGGATACAGGGTCCATTAATTTTTAATAATTAAAATAGTATGAATAAATTAACTGATACTATACCCAGTAGAATACATCATAACATAATGGCATCTCGGAAAGGAAAAGGGGAATCAAAGGGCAGGGGGCCTGCGCCCAAGAGACCCATGCCAGCCCCCCCCCCCCGTTGCAGGGTGCCAGGACTGTCCCTTCTTCGTCCGATGACAAGGATGAGTGGGCAAAGCAGCAAGCAATATTGGACAGGCTGGTCGCACTCAAGCAAGCTAGGGTTGCGCCGGTTCCTGCCCCCCAGCAGGCAGCCGAAGCCTGCGTACATCCAGATGATTTTGAGCTGTTGGGTTTCTCTTTTGATGGCCACTTCTTCATGGCTAGAGCTTTGCCCATGGGATGTTCTGTGTCATGCTGCGTGTTTGAGCACTTCAGTTCATTCCTGGAATGGGTCCTGCATGCTCAGACGGGCCTTCAGGATGTTGCACATTACTTAGATGATTTCCTTTTTGTGGGTCCGCAAGGAACAGGTAGATGCGCTCAGCTCCTTGAGGGGTTTCAGAATTTGGCCGCAGAGATGGGGGTTCCTCTGGCCCATGAAAAGACTGAGGGCCCAGCTAAGAAGTTAGTTTTTCTGATAGTGGAACTGGATACAGTGGCTCAGACATCCCGACTACCCATGGAAAAAATTGCGGACCTGCGGGACCGCATTTGGGTATCTCTGACAGGAAGGAAGGCCATATTATGGGAAATTCAGCAGCTGGTGGGGCATCTTAACTTTGCCTGCAAAGTGGTTGCCCCCGGTAGGGCCTTTTTGCGCAGGCTATGTGATGACATGGCTTCGCCTGCTGCACCACAGAGTGCATATTAACTGCGCAATGATGACTGACCTCATGGTTTGGCATGATTTCTTGACTTCCTTCTCTTTTTGGCGGGAGCACTTAAAGCTAGAGGTGGAGCTGCAGGTCATGTCAGACACCGCGGAGTCCCAGGGCTTTGGGGTTTATTTCCGTGGACATTGGTGCACGGAGGAATGGCTTGAGGACTGGATTTCTGCTGGGTTTACTAGGGACCTGACATATTTGGAGTTCTTTCCCATTCTAGTGGCGGTTTGGCTATGGGGGAATAAGTTGGCGGATCACACGGTGCACTTCTGGTGTGATAATTTGGTGGTGGTCCACGTCATCTATTCCCTCACATCTAAATCACCCAGGGTGATGTGCTTGGTTCGCGCATTTATGCTGCGATGACTGCGGCTCAACACACTGTTTCTGGCTAGGCATGTGCCGGTAGTGGATAATGGGGTAGCTGATGCTCTCTCTCGCAAAGAGATGGTGAGGTTTCGTCAGCTTGCTCCAGGCGCCAATCTTCAGCTGGCAAAGATGCCCCCGGAGCTATGGCAGGTTGGAGGGCCAAGGCTTGCAGGGCAATAGGCCTTGCCATCGCCCCTAGCACGCAAAGAGGGTATGAACGGACAGTTTGCCAATGCAAAGAATTTAGGAAACAGGAGGGTTATCCCAAGGTCTGGCCCATTAAGGTGGAGCAGCTGATCCATTATTCTGTTTCCTTGAAGGTGACAGGCGTCTTTCTGCTCTGGCATTTGCTAGCAAGGCTCTAGGTTTTTCAGAAGTCACTGGTGACTTTCGTATCAAAAAGATGTTGGAGGGTTGGACATGGGAAAAGGGGGCTTTGAAGGACCAGTGGCATCCTATTTCACCGGTGGTGCTGAAAGGCTTGCAAGGAATCTCGTCCAGCATTTGCAATTCCGGTTATGAGGCCTGCCTTTTCCATGCGGCTTCGCTGCTGGCATTCTTTGGAGCGCTTAGGGTAAGCAAATTGGTAGCGCTGTCCAAGACTGACCAGTCAGGCAGGGCATTGCACAATCAGGACCTCCAATTTGCAGGAAAAGAGGTGCACATCACTATTAGGGGCTCCAAAACTGACCAGCAACATAAAGGGTTGGTGGTTAAGTTAGGTGCCTGTTCCAACTCTGAGCTATGCCCTGTATTGGCTTTGTCTCAATACAGGGCTTTAAGGGGCAATGAGGACAGATACCTCTTTATTCATGCAGATGGGAGCCCGCTGACAAAGCACCAGTTTTGGGCTGTTACAGCCCAGACATTTGGGATTGTTGGGCCTTTCTGGAGTGAAGTTTGGCACTCACTCATTCAGATTAGGTGCAGCATCCACAGCGGCAGCTTTAGGCTATCCCACTGCTGACATTCAGTGGGTGGGTAGGTGGTGATCAGCTGCTTATAAACATTATGTGCGCCCTCTTGCTGTATTATGAGTTGCTGTTTGCAATGTGGAGTTCCGGATTTCAATGTTGTTTCTTCTTAGGTGCTGTGTTTTGTGGCAGGAGATGGATTCTCATCTCCATACACAGCTACGTCTTTTGGGCGGCTCATCGGGCCAATAAATTGGCCATTGGCTCACAGCTTGGCGTCAGCCAATGGCCTACTGTGGAGTGGAGGGGGCACTGGGGCTTATGCTGGCTGGACCTCCTCCCTCTTTTGTTTGGAGATGGTTCTGCCTTACCGCCACAGGTTTTGGTCATTCACCTGGGGGGTAATGACTTGGGATTCCTGAAGGGAAAGGCCCTAGTGTTGCAAGCCAGGGATGACTTGAAGTTCATTCAGCGCCAATGGCCAGACACAGTAATTGTGTGGTCGGCCATGATTCCACACCTAGTATGGGGTAGCACTTGGGATCCCATGGGGATCAAGAGAGGCTGGCATAAGGCCAATGGGGAGCTATGAAATATTTTGGAGGTTGGGATAGGCCACTGTTTGCCTCGCCCCCAGATTAGGCTTGATTGCCCAGACTTGTACAGGAGTGATGGTGTTCATCTTTCTGAGACAGGAAACGACATTTTCCTTCAGGATTTGCGGCAAGGGCTTAGGCTAGTTCTAGGTATTTGTGTGGGCGCAGGGGCCTAAGCAGAGGCTTGGCCCTTGTGGTGGCAGAATTAGGTTTAGATAAAGTTCATGCAGCTACGTAAGCACTAAACAATAACCCCATGGGGGTATAGGGGTCTGCGGGATCAACCCTGCAGCCGTGCACCCAGGGAGGAAGCTTGCAGACTACCTTGGGGGATGGCCATGACAGACCCTCTGTGCTGGCCATGCGGTGGTGTTTGTTAGCCAAACTGCCTTATTTACGACAGATGGCAACTAAATCTAATGTGAGTTCTTGCCAAAGTTTACGGAGGTCCTGTCAGCCCCAGAGGTCCCAGTGATGGAGACGAGACTGTTATTTTCCAAAACAAATTGTCATTTTACTGAACAGTATCAAAATCACACACACAAAAAACAGAATCACACTCTCTCACAATCAAGTTCCTTTAGAGTTACAGAAATAGCAAAAATAGTTTCTCTTTTACTTAGGAGGTAGGGTGGTATACGTTCATACTTATCTCTCCTGAAGCCTTGTCTGATGTGACGAAAAATGAAGGGTAAGGAAATAAGACCTAGGGATGTTGCTAATTCACACCTGCTAGAACCAGGCAGCAAGGCATGGACCTCCTTGGCTGCGCACACCAAAAAGATCAGAAATAGATAGAAAGCTGGGCATTAGAGGTATGAAAGAAGACAGGGGATGTTGAAAGGGGTTGCGGCTAGCAAAGGACCTAATGCATAGTCCTCGCTTTTTATAGTTGAATCTCCAGGTGGGTGGCAACCTGAACCCACCTACTTGCAAGTCCATCCCATAACCTCACTCATTGGTGCATGTAAAAAGGGCATGTACCTAGGGGTGTGGACAATATTTGAAATTCTAACTTCTATCTCATGGAAAGCCATCTGGTCAGGTGTGAAGTTCTAGCATCCTGTATCTCCCTTGATGTGCAGATAGATCATGGCTTTCCCAGGCAAACAAGGCACCTTCCAACAGGAAATGGCAATTCAGATGCAGATCAGATGCAAGTACTGTGTGACATCGAGTCCTTCAGCAATGGTGGAGTTACCTCTCCTTATTTGTTGTTTCTGCTAACAATGGCTAACGTGTGCTTCTCTTTCCCATAAGGCTCTTGAGCTGAATATGTGCAAACCTCATTAACATAAAATGCAGGCAAGTGGCCTGTATGTGAAATCTCTCACAGTAGGTAATGCAAGCAGCTTTCTCTATGCCTATGGGTATACATGTGTGTGCACAGTTCATATAGTGTGTGTGTGTCAGCAGATATAAACTCATAAACAGCAAAATATCAGTCTCTTTCTCAACATGTTGGAGGGTCCTCAAGGTGTATCCCCATCGCTTGGCTCACCTGGGTTTGCAAGCGACTTACAGTTGGCTCCAACCCGGGGCCTTGGTGTCTTGCCTGTTACACGGTAAGGATGGGGTCAAAGTGATACCAGGCCTTGACTGTGCCGCTGTTTATGTTTGCCCTTGCCATTACTTTCAATATGTTAAATAAAGTGGCCTTAGTTTCATCCAACCTTGGTTGTCTGACTCTTTCTTCCATCTGAGGGGGCAAAGCAGGTTTCCTTTAGCCTGGGTTGATTTAGAAAAACTCTGCTCTTTGACCAAAAGATGCTCAGAATTTTACTGGTGGGGTTAACCAAAGAACTTCTGTATCTGTAGCTATGTTCTTTGTTCTCTTCAGTGAAAATAAAGGGCAAGATAACATCCTGTGTATAATTTACATTCTAACCCTTAAATTGTCAGATATACTGGGCTGAATGAAGTATGTAGAAATTTTCTGTAGGCAATTAATTCAACAGCAGTGGTTTTTCCTGCTTCTGTATGGCATGCAGGCCATAATAAAGAATGACTGAGTTTCCTTTAGCCTTGCCATTACTATTTTCTGTGTATTTTGGATAGTTTATGATTAGGGATGGGCATGAGCCACAAAAACATGTCTCGGTTCATGGTTTGTGGGTGAACCATGAACCGAACCACAAACCCCACAAACCCAGTCAGCACCCATATGAACCAAATCCAGTTCATGAAGTTTGTGCCAAAACATCTGAGCCACAGGAGCAGCCCGATAATCCCAGCTCAGCTGTTTAAAGGGGATTTCTTACTCAGTCAGTCCCAGGCTCAGAGCCATTTAAACCACTGCTTTCTGCTTCCCACAGCTCAGAGAAGAAAGCAGTGGTTTAAATGGCTTCCCACCACTCAGCTGTAAACCCCAGTTTTCTGCTCTTCACAAACCTCCATGAACTGCCATGAACTGCATCAATATTCATGAAAGTTCATGGCACTTCTTCAGTTTGCAAACATTGCTTCATGAACCAAGAATTGGCTAAAATTCATGACAAAGTTTAGTTCATCAGCCGGTTCATGCCCATCCCTATTGATGTTGGGGTAGAGGAAGTGGAGGAGGATAAGGCAAGCATGCTTAATGGCAGACAGTAGAGGGCACCTTGCACAACAGACTTGAAAATCTGGAGCCAGCCTTGAGAACAGACCTGCACAACTGTTACTATGAAGCTGAAATGCGGCCAGACAGTCAAGATTTTTTTCCCTGCCAGTTTTTGAAGAACTGGATGACAGTTATCACACTGCGGGGGGTGGGGGGCATGGTGGATCACAGTCAGAGTACCCCAACATCTACTGGTGAAATCTACCAGTACCAAAAGAAAATACATGCACAGCTGACTTGAGCCGTGTCCCTTTATGGATCCATGTAGCCTAGCAGTATCTGGTTTGTCCAACAGCAATTCCCTGAGGCCTTAGGCAGAGATCTTCTACCATCATGGTATCTAAGAAAACTGGGAACTGAATCCAGGGCTGTGTCCATGTTGAGCACTCATATTGCTCTCTCAGCTATTCCTCACCCTTTCTTCAAAGCTAGCAGACCACCTGTTAGGAAAGAAATTTGTTCCAGTTATCACTATTTTTCTGTACAAGATTAATAATAAAATAATCTCCTTATTCCTTACCATTATTGCTTAAATACCTGAATAACAATTTGCCTTCTTTGCCAGAACTGAATTCATTTGCCTTCATTCCCCCATGCCCACTAATTCCTTTAAATTGACAGTTGTATTATAGATTTAGCCAATCCTACATTTTTCTCAGATAAAAAGAATATGCATTGTAAATTAATGCTTTCTAGCAGCTTCAGATAATCAAAATCCAAGGATTGGACAGTTGAGTAACTGGATAATCAATTTGGAATTACATTATTTCATGGGGAGGGGTTGTTTGTTTACTCTTTGCTGGAGACATTCTTATCTAAATAAGAAGTCCTCCAGAGAATGCCAGTTTGGGATAGTTATTGGTTTAGTATAATTTGCAGTATATGAATGTGAGCATGTTCATTTGCCTTTGAAACATGAATGAAACTATCAATATATCAAATTTACTAGAAACAACCTAAATAAGGAGAGTTTGTTATATAAAATCAATGGATAGTTCAGTTATGGATGAATAGAACAGGTATTTATTTAATTCAAGCTTTATCACACTATTCATTGAATTAGATAGAATAGTTTTAAATCACAAGACCCTCAGACATTTTAGAGAACAATTTGGCCATTTAAAAATATTGCAAGGGCCCAGTCCTGATTAGACCCACAGCTGCCATAACATACAAAAGAAACTAGTATGTTATGTAGTCCATTTTGTACTCTTCAATTTCACAATTGCAGACAAAGCCAGTTTGGTGTAGTAGTTAAGACTGGCAAACTCTAATCTGGAGAACTGGGTTTGATTCCCCACTCCATCACATGAAGCCAACTGGGTGACCTTGGGTCAGTCACAGTTTTGTCTGAGTTCTCTCAGCCCTGCCTACCTCACAGGATGTCTGTTGTAGGGAGAGGAAGGGAAGGCAATTGTAGGGAGAGGAAAGGAAGGCTCTGAGACTCCTTTGGGTAGTGAAGGGTGGAGTATAAAACCAACTTGTCATCTTCTTCTTTTCCCTCTCCTCCTCCTCCTCCAGTGCCCTCACATTAGTGAATGTGGAATTTGGAACAATATGTCATGGACAGAGCCAGAAATATAGGGGAACAGTTGCTGACCAAAATGATCATCAAGGGTGTTGTGGCACACACAAAAAGAACAAACTTAGCCCCTCAGGGAAGCTTACTAAAAAGGTAGTCTAAGGTCCCATTCATACTTGCCGGGAAACGCGGGTGGGAGGCGTGGCTGTTTGCGGCAGCACAGTGTGTCCCGCTGCAAACACAATCAGTCGTGACGGCAGTTTCCTTCATTGGTGCATGTTCCCAGCGCGCTCCAACAACGCAAGAGGAGCGCACTGGAGCGATCACACAAGGATAGTCCGGCTGCGGCCCATCGCAAGCCGTTTGCTAATGGACTTTCGAAGGTAGCTTTTTACTCAGCATCTTCGGCTGGCTGCAACGGGTGCACTACGCTGGCCAGATGTTGCTGTATGATCGCGCCTTTATAATCCGCCTGGCATTCGTGCCACTTCTGCGGCAACTTCTGCATCTGATTGGAGCCTAAGAGACCCTGAACAGAAGAACCTTGGAGGGCAGTAAGAAGAAGATGGAGTGGCAAAAATTATATGGCATTGTGTAGATTAGCAGCTGTCTAACCCTTTATCGAGAGATACAATTTGGTTTTTTTATAATCTATTTATTGATTTTCCAACATAAAAATGAGACAAAGAAATATTGTAAACTCAACAAAAAAATAAATTATACGTAACATAGCAACCTTGTTATGATTTCCTTCTATAGTTACACAGTTGTTAAGTTTCTGTTTCAAGCGAATTCAAAGCTTTTTAACAAGAAGATAAACATTTTACTAATTTCCATTTTATATTTCAATATTCTTAAATAAATCAGTTCTACCTTACACACCCTTCTCACCATTCAAACATAACGCACAAATTGCTTTCCATGCAAGATTCGCTTTTCTCATTCTTGTCTTGGCAGCACTATTAAATATATTCGGCTAATCTAACAAATAAGTAAATGTTATCAAAATTATAAGCCTATTTATTTATAACATTTTTACCAAGATACACATATTTTTTCTATAAATATTTCCTTTATAGGTGTTTTCTTTAATATTTGCCAGTAACCACTTATAACCTAACTAGAACCAACTTAAGTCACTAAGAGGAGGAGGAGGTATAAGGGTTTGCTTGTGGAAATCAAAAGAGTAAGAGAATTATTACTTATATAATATCCCCCCCTTTTCTCTATTATCAATTACTTTAATCTTAAGGATTATGCAAGGAGGCAAAAACTTTGCAGTCACCAAACAATAAATAACCTTCTTACTTATTACTGTGAATATAAATACTACCATTCACTTCTTTCATATTATGTATATTTTTTTAAAAAAAAAAACATAAAGGAAGGTACACTTTCGATTTTACCCAAAATTCTCATCATCATGCTCTAAGATTTTCACTATAATCATCTCAATTCATCATAGCTAACATCCAACTTTTCATTATTTTAGTCTCAAAATACAGATTATGGTAGATATACTTGAGTGAAAATGTAAACAAAAAGGGAATAATTTAAAGCACCAGTTATTATTTTTTACACATTTTCTGTCTCCTACTTTTCCTTTGCACCTTTTTTTTTACTATCATGTCCAGTTGCCTTTCATCTTTGTACACATGAATCTTTCCAGCTTCTCCCATTTGTACTTCCTGAAGCCTAATTTGGCTTTGTATTTGTAAATCCTTGTTTCTGATTTCTTGGCTTTGTGTTTGTAAATCCTTGTTTCTAGTTCCTTCTGTATTTCAGCGAACTCATCTTCGAATATTTGTTAGCCTTGTAAGTTCTCTTAACACAGTGTTTTAGTTCCTTTTTATCCAACTTAATCATTTTTTTGTGTGAAAGTTCCTGAGGGACTACTTTCACTACTTCCAGCTGTATTGCAGAACTTGCTGGTTCTTCCCATTTACACGTTTGGTTGCTTTTCCTCTCCTCATTTTGCCCCCCCCCAGACAGAAGAAACAGTCAGACAACAAGGTTGGATGAAATAAGGCCACTTTATTAAATTATTAACTTTTTAACTTAACGACAAAGGGCAACCATGAAAAACAGCGACACGGCCGGGCCTGGCATCGCTTCGACTCCCATCCACAAACCATAAGAGGCAAGACACCGGCGGCCCCCTGGGTTGGATCCAACCATAAGTCGCTTGCAATCCCGGCCGAGCCAAAATTGGGATGTGCCCTCAGGAGCCCCCAAGCACCACTGCATGGCTAGTGCTGAGTCTCCATCGTGACCATCCCCATAGGCGGTCTGCAAGCCTCACCCAGGCCGCACGGCTACAAGGCTGGTCGAGCAGACCCCTCTACCCACACCCGGGGTTATTAAGTGGTGCTTGCTGGCCGCTGAACTGTATTTTAACCTAATTCTGCCCTAACAAAGTGACGAACTAGCCCCTAGGCACCATCCCAGACCAATTCCTCAATCCACTGACCGCAGTGCAGGGTAGGCGAAAAAGACTCCATCTCAATAGCCAATGCGAGAATGGAACCAAAAAATTCCTACCTGGTTCCCCGTTAAACAGGGCAACCAGCCTATGCTCACACTACATACAGGGCGGGTGGGTGGGCTGAGCACGAGGCGAGCTACTGCCTGTGAGGAGAGCGGAGCAAGCCTATTAAGGCTGCCAGGCTCCGCTCCCCCTATTAAAGCAGAGGCTCCACCGCAGCCATCCTGACTACCCCTCCTCACGAGGAGGCAAACGCGGCCCCCACGAGACATGCAGGGCTGTCTCGCGTGGGGCCAGATTCCATAGGACAAGGGGGGACAAGGGGGGTTTAAAAAAAGCAAAAAAGGACGGGTGAGCTCAGGGGCGTCTGAGAAACACCCGCAGCATTGCACCGTTAACTCAGAAGTCCCCAGAGATACAATTTTTTGAGGCCCAGGTGCAGAAGCATTTGAGAACTACAAGAATGTCCAACCTCACAGAAGTGAAAATATGATTCAAGGATGGGAGCAATGGTTGAGGGCCGAAAGATATTCATATGTGTGAGAAACTTGTAGTCATTATTTTTAAAAAGGCTTCATTAAGATAAAAAGTAGTGAGACTGAACTAACATTTTTTATATATTCTGAGAAGTTATTTTAAGAAAAGATAGCCTTGTGTGGTGCTTGAAATTATAAGATAATGAGTTAGCCAAAAATGTGCACCCTTATCAAGTGGGACTGTTAGCTATTGTCAGGAGATGATTTTTAAATCCTATAAATAGAGGAAGTTGTATTGATTGAAAGCTTCTTCTCAGAAGGGGCTCCTTGCCTGTGACCTGCTTACTTTTGGAGTAACAAACTTTTATGGACACATGTAATTATCCTTTAATTATCTATGCAACAATAATGGATAGATGGTATAATGTTTTGTAGATTTAGTTTATGTTAAGAAAGCAATAATTATGCTTAAATAAACAAGCTTAAAATGGAACCAGAGACTCTCTAATAGTATTTACTTGTGTATTATACCCAGAATAAACTTGTAGCATTACTGAGGTGTACCTCTGGTTAGGAGTTAAATGATCTGGTATAGGAGGGCTAACTAGATGCCTAGGGTTTCTAGTGCATGCCTATACCTGAATCAGGAATGACCAGTCATCTGGAACAGATAGCATACCAAGAAAATGCTTTGCTAAAAGACTTTTGCCTATTATGGTATCTTTCCAAGCACAAGGAGTTTTTTAAAAAAGAAAATAAGACACAACATTTAAACCTATGAACTCTACCTGCAGTCTGCAGTGGTACAGTCCAAGAAGGTATATCTGTACCTTCAGATCTGTTCTAATTTTAAATTCTGCAGACCATGAATTTCCAAGGCAGTAGATGCTTTTGATAGTTACTTTATCTATTCAACTGAAGTGGGGAAAGAACAGCTCCAAGTGTGATTCATGCTTCATTTTTGCATGTTTTTATTGATACAATAGAATGAATGTCATTTGTTGTTTTGTTCCCTCCCCAAAAATTTGGGAAAAAAGATTGTCAGCAGTTTTTGTTGCTTGAACAAGTTCTAGTGCTGTTGTGTGATCTGTATTGTTCATGTTCAGTATGTCTTAAATGGTCAGTCAGGGTAAACTTTAAACACATAAAAAGAGTACACAATCTTATACCCATGCTGCATAAACGGATGATTGAGTGCCTGGGTGAATTTGAATAGCTGCTTCCCACCCTCTGCTGGGGGGGGGGCTCTATTTAAGGAAGCACCTTGCCAGAGACAGAGCAGACCCAGCTGAGCTCTGAGCAGGAGCAGGAGACACAGCTGCTAGAGGGGTGAGTGGTTTTTTTACTTGCTTTCAGCTGAGGGGATTCAGCTGAGAATATTGTGTGGGAGGACTGTGCTTGGGAGTGTGTGAAAGTGATTAGAGTTGTTACAGAGTCCTGGATGCTTGAGAGAGGGACAGGAAGGGGCATTGACTATAATTCAGTATTTAAGAAAGCACCTTGCCAGAGGCACGAGCCTCCGGCACAAGCCAAAGGGCTCTTGGCCTTAGACTAGGGGCTCTGTAAGAAGCCCAGGAAGAGCCAGAAAGCCAGGGCCCTAGTCTCCTTGTGTTCCCAGTAAGGTAAGTAGACTTCTTCAAGGAGAACCACATAAATACAAAGGGTTTTAAAAGGGGGATTATATTTACTTATTTTAAAAGAATTATGAAGCCAGAATGCCAGCAGGGGGTTGGGGGCTATCCAGTGCTTTGCACGGAGTGTCACATGTATGACTATCTGCCCACTGGACAGAAGTCTTGGGCGTGTGCTCGGTGCAAGGAGCTCCTGGTTCTCAGGGAACGTGTTTGCTCCCTTGAGGCCAAGGTGGCTGACCTGGAGAAGCAGAGACAGTCAGTTAGGCACACAGAAAAGACTCTTGGGGACTTGATAGATATGTCTCACTCTGGATCTGGCAGCCCCACCGCTGTCAGGGAGCATGAGGGTCAAGGAGAAACAGGGCACCGTGCTGAGGATAAGGGGAATGTGCCCTCAGAAGGGACCTCTTCCCCAGCTGGTGAGCGGGTATCCTTTCACACCAAGGAACCATCCCTGGGCAGGGTGGGA
>NW_015164183.1:1890651-1925331 GCF_001447785.1 Gekko japonicus
TCGAGACAGTGTGTGACTGCAATAAAAAAGGCCAATGCTATGCTGGGGATTATTAGGAAGGGTATTGAAAACAGATCAGCCAATATCATAATGCCCCTGTATAAATCAATGGTGCGACCACATTTGGAATACTGTGTGCAGTTCTGGTCACCACACCTGAAAAAGGATATTATAGCTTTGGGGAAAGTGCAGAAAAGGGCAACTCAAATGATTAAAGGGTTGGAACACTTTCCCTATGAGAAAAGGTTAATGCGCTTAGGGCTCTTTAGCTTGGAGAAACGACGACTGAGGGGAGACATGATTGAAGTCTATAAGATTATGCATGGGATAGAGCAGGTTGAGAAAGAGGTACTTTTCTCCCTTTCTCACAATACATGAACTCGTGGGCACTCAATTAAATTGCTGAGCGGTTGGGTTAGAACAGATAAAAGGAAGTACTTCTTCACCCAAAGATGATTAACACATGGAATTCACTGCCACAGGAAGTGGTGGCGGCTACAAGCATGGACGGCTTCAAAAGGGAATTAGATAAGCATATGGAGCAGAGGTCCATCAGTGGCTATTAGCCAGAAGGTATAGATAGGGGTTCTGGGGCAAGTGATGCTCTGTATTCTTGGTGCTTGGGGGGATCAAACAGTGGGAGGGCTTCTAATGTCCTGGCCCCACTGGTGGACCTCCTGATGGCACCTGGTATTTCTGGCCACTGTGTGACACAGAGTGTTGGACTGGATGGGCCTTTGGTCTGATCCAACATTGGCGTCTCTTATGTTCTTATGTTCTTAAAGTTACAGGAATCATTGTCTTAATCAAACTTCCATGTACAACTATAAGGAATGTCAGAGACCATGTCTGATTATGTGACACTCTTCCTTTCCACAATCATCACATAAAGAGTGGATGTTCCACAGGAACTCTGTGACAGGCCCTTGCTCGCAAGTGAGGGGCCCCACACAACCTCTTATAATTATGGGAGACCACATTTGTTTAGAACTATATACTTTCTCCTCATCTACAAAATGTTCTTAGGGTAGCAAGTGAAGTAAGTTTTGTGATGAACACAGAGATCACTGAGGCAGGAGCTTTATGCAAATAACAAAGAATATTTATTTGTTTACAGGTTGGTTTTAAAGAAGAGATCCACAGCACAGGTCTCCAGACAGTAAAAGGAAAAGCCTAGCTGTGGCACATAAATTTAAGGAGGTTATGGCTTCAGAGTGTGGTTTGAATTCTCTTTGATACTTACAGATACAAACAAGCTTTTACTGACTAGCCACCAGACTGGGTCCTTTCACACACACACAAGATTCCATCCATACCAGCATCTTCTTTCCCAAGAGTCAGACTAAATGGTACAAGGTCTGCTCATCACTAGAGACAGGCTTAACAGCTGGGTACTCTGTCCTCTCCCACTCTCCCACTCTCCCAGAGGTAGAGTTAAACCACTCTGCCACACTATCCTTCAAACTGTTCTCATGTTGAGACAGACCCAAACTATGACAGCTGTGTCCCTGAGGCAGACCAGAACTATGACTACATTATCTTTCAGGCAGTCCTGAACTAACTACTGCTATGCTTTTCTCCAACCGTCCATCCCCCTTACAAAAGGCGATTGGATGCTGGAGCAGCATTCCCATAGGCTCAGGGATGAAACAGCTGTGTGGCAGTTTTTTCCCTTCAGGGGTAGGACAGGCTCCTGTCCAACATTAAGTTGTGCAGATTCACACTCTTCTACTTTCAGGACAGGGAAGAGTCACACAAATCAGGCATTGTAATAATTCAGCACCTACACAAAATGGTTGTGTCCCATGTGTTATTTATTAAATAAATAAATATTGACTGTGCAATGGACATAAATGAAATAAACCCTTTATTTATTGCTGTCCCAGAAATGTTACACTAGGCTGAAGTGTCGGGTAGGTGCTATGATTCCCAGGATTTTCCTCCAGGAGTAAAACTTGGCCCACTTTTAGTTGAAATGAACTCTTTCATTATAACTTATTTCAGAGGCAGCAATATAATACTGGGGTTGTGTCTGAGATTATAAAATCCTTATCTATGTACAGATACTTCCTATCATTAAGAGATGAGAGGGGGGAAATCACTTTCTTAAAGAAAGCTCTGGCAGAACCAAATGTAAGGAAAGAAGGTGTGAGTGTTACTGTCAGTGAGTGAGACTGAACCAAAAAAAAAAAAAAGGAAAAAAGGTTTTCTTTATTTGAAAGGCAGGAGTTGTACTGTCTTCATAAAAGTAGTCAGCATGCCTTACTTTCTACCCATAATCACATAATAAAATTCTTTCAGCCCCACTATTCTTTCAGAAAGGTGCATGATGCTTTCTGGTCACAGATTAGACTACTGGATAGTCTCTTAAAAAGAATTACACCTTTGCTGTATAAAAGAATTTCTACAGGATAGGTCAAGACGGAAGATAATAAGTTCCTTTACTGAACCCATTAAAGGATAATGCTGCCATTCTTAAATAGCATAATATGCCGACAGCAGGAACAAGATATAAATCCCTTTTGCATAACATTATGTAAAAATGTACCCACAGTATGTGTAGGATGCAGCAATGAGCTGCTGATAAAATGTGCTCACAACCAGTAATACAAAATAACTACCCAATCTCACAGGGCATTGAAAATAGGAATGCGTTTAAAATTATACTATCCTGATAACCAAAACTGTACAAGCAGAACCACTGCCTACACTGCTATAAAACTCAATGGGTGACCTTGAGCTAGTCACAATCTCTCATTTTAACCTACCTTACAGGGTTGTTGTGAGGATAAAACAGGGAAAGAAAAGCAGTGGAAAATTTCCTGAGCTTCGGGGGGGGGTACCTTAAAAAATGGATGGATGGATGGATGGATGGATAGCTACAGTAGGTGTTGAACACTTCTCTCACACACTGGTATCCCCCATGAAAATTATTCCTACATCTTTTATCCCAAACGGGCATATTTATTTAGAATACTTATATTTGATCTCTTTAGACTCAAGGCAGTTTTCAAAGTAACAAGACTCAGGGCCAGGCTGGAATATTGCTGGTGGGAGGGCTCCAGAGGACAAAGCTGTAAGGAGCCCAGCATCCCACCTCTTCTTTCCCACTATATAACACTGACTTCTCTGCTTCTTTCATTTTACAACTCGTTGATGCAGCGTATATTCTGATTCACATGCTTGTCACTATAAGATGCAGTTATACCATCAAGGTAGTTTTGAGAAATAGATAGTTTTTTCAGCTTACTTAAAATCAAGTCCTCCATTTCCTAGCTTGTTTGTTTGACTGACAGCAATGGGGAATGTGGACTCAGATTTAATTTCCTTGATGTACTCAGTTAAAAAAAAATCAGTGGAATTAAGCCAAAGTTTACTAGGCTAGCCAGTTTCCATATGCTTGTTTTATTTTTCTTAAAGTTCATAATGTTGTAGTTTAAAGTATGTTTTAATTTGTAAAACTAGATTTTTTTTACTTGAAATAACATTCATGGGGCCGGCCAGCTGCCTCTTCCTCTAAAGAGCAGGAAATGGAAGAGCTGAGCTCCACACCAGTGGAATACCTGCCTGAGCAGCTGGGTCAAAAAGCAGACCCAGCAAGAGAAGTATCAGGAAGCGAGAACTCTTTCCAGCCACAGCCAGGCTGCTCATTCTGGCAGAAGAAGAAATAAATGACACAGAGATTAATTTCAACCACAGTCAGCTTCTCCTGATCCAGTATAGCACTTGACAGGTCTAGAGAGATGAAAGAGTGCACGTCTGATCACCCAACAGTGATCAGTGTTAATTCCTGGAGCAGAGTTTTTGCAGGAGCAAGAATGACAAGCTGATATGGAAGCAAAGGACTTGCACCTGAAGAATGATGAACTCAGCAGTAAGAAGCAACACCTGGGCATGGGGGGATGAGTCAGCTAATGAGGCAGATAAATAGAACATGCGGAGCAAGACTCAGTGTGAAAGCAACTTTGCATGTGACACACCCCTGTGAGCTGGCCTGGTCTACTCTGACAGGCTGCCTTTGTATTCTGTCCTTGCTAACCTTTGCTTGTGTTCACAGCTAGAGACCCAGACCTTGCACCCTGCACTGGTTCCAAGCCCTGGGCCCTCTTTTTCTCTGAATCCTGGACTGAAACTTTGGCTTCCTGACTTTGGACTGATTTGTAGACCTTGCTCTTGTCTGTTGCCTTGTTGATTGTCATTGTAGTTGTGTATTCTGGAAACCTTGGGCAGAGTAAACAGTGCCAGGCTCTGCCTTGAATACAGCACATGGTTTCCTAAGCTTCACAACCTCTCTAGTCACATACTGCCAGAACTTTACTGGTATTTACTAGTGATTTGAAAACAACAACAACAACAATAATATCAAGGTTAACAAAGTAAAATACCAGATCTTACTATTAGACCAGTTATTATACTTCAGTTCAGGTCTGACATTCTCCCTGGTTAATAGATAGTTAGCAGCAATTGACAGGCCTAAAGAGTTTAAAATCAGTTTACTGATTATAATGCAGCCTATCACGGCTAGAATCTGTTGGCCTTTTCATGTGACAGTTTCCTCTCACTGGAAGAGAGATAGATATGCACATACTTGTTCATTCATAGGACTTTTGCTCACCTACTTTTGGGATGGAGATTGCTGCCACAATGTGAATTCCATGCCCATCTTTTATATGTGGTTTCCTTGTAGGGTTGTCAGGTCCTCCCTGGCCATTGGAAGGGTATGGGGAGGGATAGGGTTGCCAGATCCAGGTTGGGAATACCTGGAGACTTGGGGGTGGAGCCTGGGAGGGACAGGGACCCCAGTAGGGTACAATTCCAAAGAGTCCACCCTCCAAAGCATCCCTTTTCTCATCTCCCCAACTCAAGCAGTTGGGTTGGCCACAGAAAAAAGGGAGACTTCCTCTTGCAATACAGGCATAAAAAAGCATTACTGAACTGGTTTGCTGAGATATTTATAGCATCTCTACTCCAAATCAGAAACCTGGAAAGATGTATAGTCTAGGTCTGTCTTTCCAGATAGAAGGAAAGAATTTATTTCTCAACCCGACTTTATACTGAGACAAAACATGGAATCCATTCCCAGATTTTTCTTTGGTCACTGCCTCCTTCCCCTCCCCACTCACTGAGTAATTTCCACTCTTTCTGCCTCATCAAACTAAATTTGTTAATTCCTGTTTGGTCCTTGAATCTGTTAAACATTTTCATTATGCTGTATGATAATTTACTGCTCACTTATATGTATGGACTGGTAATTTCCATTTCATTGTATCTGAAGAAGTATGCATGCACTGAAAGCTTATACCTTGAATAAAACTTTGTTGGTCTTAAAGGTGCCACTGGACTCAAACTTTGTTTTGCTGCTTCAGACCAACCCTGCTACCTACCTGAATCTACCCCATCAAACAGTAAAATTTCTTATGATGCAGGCAAGGTCCACATGATGGGCTCCATCTGCCCCTGCACTGTAAACTAGCTCCTCTCTGATTCAGTCACTAGCTTTTAAAAAATATTTATCTTTAATCTTTACATAAAAAGTTGCCTTTTGCATTAAGGAAATTTGTTTTCCACCCTATAGCAGTTCATATATTATATAGGTGTCTACATTTTCTACTGTGAAAATGGCTGCTAAGGGGGGGAAAACATTGCAGGTAATCTGCATGGTAGGAAGCTATACACTGCATTTTCACTAATGTCAGCAAATCTCTTTCTGTACTTCATGAAAGGCTTTTGCCATTTTACATAAACTATTATCAACACAACTCTTTCATGTATAATTATGGGCAAGCATTCATATGCCTTTATGTCTCCTTGTATCTTTCTATCTATATTTTGTTCACATCCAGTCTTGTCTGTAAATGATTCACATTCAGTGCTATCACAATGCTCCTCCACTACTCGGAAAATGTCTCATCAATAGCTGATGAAACAACAAAAGGCTCTTGTTAAATGTACTGTTGCTGGCTGCCCTCCCCCAGCACAACACGTATAAGCAGGAACTGGAGAGTGTGCCATATGCCAAGGAATCACAGAGCTGTCATTTTAACATTATCTTGGACAACTGTACATTTTCTGAAGAGCAAGAGCACTCCATTGGTTCTGTGTTAAATTTGTGCAACTTCAAAAACTGCACTCATTTTCCTTAATTTACTCACGTCGAACAATCCTAAACAGGACTCCTCAGAATCCTACTCAGGTCTATTATAAGGGTCCAACTCCCAGGAAAGTGTTTTTAGGATTGCACTGTGAGACAAGTATATGTTAATGCACAGAAGTAGCTTTCCTATAACTGTTGTGGGTCTCTGTTCATCTAGAACCCGCAGAGTCAGTCACCCACTTCTTGAATGGGGCACAGACAGGAGGGATTCAGATACTTCTGTGAAGATATTTATTTACTTATTTTATATTATTATTTGCCACTTCTCCCTTATGGGAAATAAACCCATTTCCATCTCCCCCACCCAGAACTGACAATGTATAGAATTTAAAATAAGCAGAAACTGCTAGATTGACTATCTCCATCATTGAGCCTTTGGGAAGATTACCAGTCATTGCCAGAAAGTGGAAACAGTTCATTAAAAAAACCCTCTATCAAAATTATCTTCTTTGGTGGTAGCAGTCCCATCCTAAGCAGAGTTACCTCCAAGACCACTGATGTCAAAGGGTTAAGGAAGGTAAAACATTTATTGGGATGACAGTGAACATGTTAATTCTTCTGACTGTAAAATGCTTCTGTCTCAGGTACTGTAACTGCTGCATCCACACGTCACTATTGTTGGGGTATAACAATAATTTATAAATGGATTTTCTTGTGAGGTCCAGAACATTCCAAAGGATTTGTACAGCTCAATCACAGTACAGTATCCAGTGATGTGTGGATGCAGCTGTTCTTCCCTTTTGCCTCTTCCACAGTCCTTACCTCATGACACTGTGGAGAGCAGCGAGATATCTGAATAACAGTTATTTCCAAAGATGTCCAGAGATTACTGTCATCATCAGTTATCACAATGGGTATGTTCAATAATTAAACAGTGAATATGTCTGGGTTTTGCTTTA
Source organism: Gekko japonicus (assembly GCF_001447785.1). Taxonomy (NCBI): domain Eukaryota; kingdom Metazoa; phylum Chordata; class Lepidosauria; order Squamata; family Gekkonidae; genus Gekko; species Gekko japonicus. The sequence continues at coordinate 1,897,705 of NW_015164183.1, forward strand.
AGGTGCCATGAGGCTTCAGTTTTCCCCTAACACATGCAGCTAATCCTGGGTGCTAGATGTCCCAGGTTGCTCTGTATAGGAATTGTCGACAAGCAAGGCAGTCTGTACACTTGAACTTGTTTGTCTTCACAGCTTGCCCTTTGTAGAATTGGGACACTGACACTTCACTGAACACAAGTCACCTATGTCATTGATAGACCATGTATAAAGGGCCTCTGAGGATAAATCAAGTAATGTATTCCCATTTTATTTTCCTCCAGAAAGGTGAGAGAGGTTAATCTTTCCCAGTGCTACTGATCCTTCACATAATGTATACTATTGTGATTATGTTGATAACAAAGGCTTAGTTGATGTGGCTGACAAGTGCCATTTGTTCCTTCTACCTTTGGGACATGTCCCTTCATATGTGAAAATGTATTTTAAAAACCTCATCCCACTTCTTAGTAGCCAAGACTCCCCCCCCCCGCATCAGTATCTGAACATATAAAGTATCTCACAGTTGCAGCAGTTGCTGAACAAAACTCAATGAAACTTGATAGGACCATTATCTCCATCAATATCCATGGTATCACAGTGTGTCATATGGATGGTTATAAACAAAGATCTTTTTATTTTGCTGTCAGCTGAATTAGGAACCCATCTCTCTGAGTGCCCATGTTGTGGTAGAGGCGCCTTGCTTTGTAGCCAGATGAGTTGTCATGTTTGGACACCTTATGAAGTGTCATTTCCATGCTATATTGTTTATTTGCTACTCTTGCCATCAATCTGCCAGACTGAAAGGGATTAAGAAGACTTTGATAGGTCCTTGTAAACTTGGATTTGTCTTATGAAAGAATATACAGCGAGAGGTGGCAGACAGCCAGGCGACAAAAAAAAAGTGACTGGTTTCTTTAAAAATATGCTGCCGCTCTTCTAAATCTCTGTCACTGACACCTAGAGCCATTCTCCTGTGGCTTATGCAGCTTTTTGCCACTGGAAAGTTAAGCTGTTTTATATTCTGTGTTGTTGCAGTTATTTCCAAACTCCTTTAAATGCCTACTTGTCTGATGTGCACTGCTTGCAAGCAGAGAGCCATTTTGCAATCATTTTCAGTAATTGTCTTTATAGAATGACAGCTGGTGTAGCATAGTGGCCAAGAGCTGTGGTCCGGGACAGCTCCGGTTCAAATTTCACCTATGCTATAAACTCACACAGTGGCCATAGGCAAGACTTTCTCTCTCTGTTTCATCCCCCCTCCCCATTTGCAGTACAAGAATAATAGGACTGGTCCTACAGGCCTGTTGTAAGGATTAGAAGTATATAGTATGAAGTGTTTAATATACTGAAAGCATTACATGAATGCTAAGTATTACTATTGACTCCTTAGTACATATTGCTACATAAAATGCTTTCCATCTATGCACTGCCTCCATATTTGTTATTGTTTCTATTTGACAGGTAAGGAAAGGTGACATAATCCTTCTCATAACAGAGAAATAAAAATCTGGCAGTGCAGTCCTAAAGGGAGTTCCACCCTCCTAAATCCACTGAAGTCAATGAGTTTAAAAGGATATAAAATCTGGATTGCACAGTAAATCTCCTCCATACAAACTAGGAGTCCTTCAATCCCCACAAGGGAATCTAGTCACCCAGTCTAGAGCCAGGGAACAAATTTCCACTAGACTTTTCTTTTGCATATATGTTTTGTTTATGGGAATGCATAAGAGCCTGTGATGCATAGAATTTAAAATTCCAGTCATTGTTGTGTTAGATCCTATGTGACTGGAGTGCCTCAGTGCCTGTGGAATGACGTTTCCATTCCTTTCCTCAAGAGAGTCAAGTACAATCATAATATGGAAGCCTAGTACAATAACGGCTGTAATTTTAAACTCTATGTATCTCATGCTATTGTGCAGTCCAATGAGCCAAATATGTATGCAAAAGAAATGCCCAACAGAATTTTGTTCCCTGGCACTAGCTTGAACAGAGTGGATTTCCTTCTGGGGATTCAAAGTAGTACTAGTTTGTACAGAGGGAACTCCAGCAACAGCATGTAGGGGTAAATAGGGTGGAGCTTAATGAAATTGCTGAGCTGAAGATACATGGGAAATGGCTGGTTCCAGTCACTATTGTGAGTTTCTGGAGTGGTATTAGAAATCTGGATTTCTTAATGAAAATAAATTACCCTCCTCGAGACAGTCCTTCTCTCTGTCTCTCTCTCCTCAGTTTGGGAGCTTACAAGTAAGCAACACACACTCATCTTTTTCTTTTATCCTACTGATTGCCTGGACAATGGCATGACTCCCTTCTGATCACATCCTTGCAATGGATCAATGAGCACAGAGAACTTTGGAGACAAGCCATGGAAGGCTGATGTTATTTATAAATAGTTGCCCCAGATCCTCATATACATTTTCCATTGAAAATAATAGTCCCAAACTCTGGAACGGCATGCATTTAAATCTCAAAACATACCCCAAAATAAGCAGTTGTGGTAACCCCTCCAGTTTGGTGTAGTGGTTAAGTGCGGACTCCAATCTGGGAGAACCGGGTTTGATTCCCCACTCCTCCACTTGCACCTGCTGATGTGACCTTGGGTCAGTCACAAGCTCTGGCACAGCTGTTCCTGAAAGAGCTGTTTGTGTCAGAGTTCTCTCAGCCCCACCCACCTCACAGGGTGTCTGTTGTGGGGAGGGGAAGGGAAAGGAGTTTGTAAGCTGCTCTGAGACTCGAAGTGAAGGGCGGGGTATAAATCCAATCTCTTCTCTTCTTCTTCTCTAAAGTGTGGGTCCAGAATTTTTTGGCACACATCCCTAGAGGTAAAGTGAGTATCTTCAGTGGGAGAATCAGCAAAAATTGCCTCTTCCTTTCTGTGAGGAGAAAATATAGCTAGAATACAAGTCTGCACATTCTATATGGTGCAGTTTATGAGAACAGAACACAATGATCACACCGGTTCAAAATACAACAGAAAATATGGGAAGAATTATATTTCCTGGATTCTTTCTCACTGAACTTTCTGTAGAGTTGATTGAAAACATGGCAGGTTAATTTCTGGGCTTACAATTCTGCTTTACAAATGGCACCCTGAGTGCTTTCTTATGAGTAACAATTTGCAACTGCAAAGGGTATGAACAAATTCCATCCATGATCAGTTTTCTATTTATTGTGGGCAAGCATTCTGATATCTGAACAATCCATTAATATTGGGGTAGCAACATTACCCCTTGTCTACAACAAAGATGTGGTTGGAACTTCAGTAATTAAGATGTGCCCATCAGTAATGAAACACTCCAAATCTGAACAGAACTATTTCTGACATTCAGGAATCATCAGTATCTTGCTGAAGTGATGCATATTCCAGATATTCAATAAATGATGCATATTCAATAATAACTCTGAGGTAATTTAGTAATTCCACAAACTCTGGTTCATATGTTTCCAGAAAATAAGCTTTTCACAAAGTCCTACAATCTTTGAGATGAGAGGCTTTGGTTTTAGTCTCTGCTAAACACTCCAGTATATGTTCTTGAGTCCAACTGACTCTTCAGAAGGCAGGGATACACTACCAAGTACCCCCAAATCCCTTTCTCTGAACAAACCAGGGATCACTCTTCTCTTTGAGCTATCTTCCTTTTCAACTGGGCAAGGAATTACTTCGCTCAACTAGAAGCTCTGTCCCTTTTCCTGGCTCGAATGGGGATCTTCAATGATCCTCTCACTCCTCCTTGCCAACCTTCCCAACTTTTTCTTCTCAACTGATGCTATCCAATGAAATCTGTTTGAGCACTCAGAGGCTCTCCCTCTCTGTGAGGCATTAACCCTTCACAACCTGTCACGTGTTTACAGTATTTATGAGCTTTTAAAGCACAGTTCATTACACCGACTGACAAATATGACTAGCTTTAATGAACCCATGTCAGGTTTTTCTAAATGACAAGAGGCCTGAATCTTACTTTTTAAATAAATAGCTTTACAATTAATAAATCCATGTTTATGTAAATGGATCTCTGTCCTTGAAGAAATTGCATATCTCAAACCTTCTTTATAGGCTTTCTTTTTCATCCTTTCAGTTACACTGGGGGAGAAAGTAGCATCACATGAACCTCTGACATGACACAGCCTGGTGGCTTGACATTTTCAGGTTTGGTCTTGTTTTAATTATGTTCCATGCTGACCCTCTTGGGTGGATGCAGCTCCATAACACTCAGCTTTGACAGTCATGTTTACATGAATGTTTGATAAGCATCTGGCATCCCTTAGAGTTCTTCAAGACTGTGGAATGCATAAGACAGCTCCTAAACTCTGAACCCAGTTTTTGTTGCATTAAAAATAAGGTTCTGTAGAAATCTGCATGAATGTTACTCTTAAAATAACCCCTAAATGTAATTTCACAATTAATTCTTACTATATTATTCATGGTAGCTCAAAGTTTGGTGGGGGGAGGGGACACTAACCATGCAATCCTATGCAGAGTTATATACCCTTCTAGGCCCATTGACTTCTATGGACTTAAAAGGCTGTAACTACCTAAGATGTACTGTCAGTCATCCAAATCATATGACCTTTTAGTGTCCTTAAAGAATACTAGCTTATACAAAGGAAAAATGCTAGAACACATTGGATGTACTTTACAATTGCACTGTAAAGTACCATCAGCTTGTGGACAATTACTAAGAAATGCAAAAAATCAAATCTTACTTCACTGTTTCCTATTCACTTGCCTTTTGTTAAAAACATACTGACAGATATTGGTTTAATCAGATGTTCTACATCTCAAATGGGATTCTATGAGCTCATGCATAGAAGAACATCCTGTCTGTTGCTCTACCCTTCACACAGCTGTTTTTCAGCACAGACAAAATGGACCAAATTCATCCATATGGCAACCTTCTCAATAGTGATTATCTTTAGTGGCATTACACCAACAATAGTGATTATCTTTAGTGGCATTACACCACTAAATCTTATCCTACAGCTGTTAATCTTATCCTACAGCTGAAAGCACATTGCAGGCATTTGAAACTTTTCAAATGAAACAATCATTGTTCGTTGTGTTAAATGTGATCATTCTCCAATGGAAGATCAGTTCAGATGAGATACCGGTGCTGTTGGTCAAAGACAAATCTGCTCAAGTATTGAGGAAGTGACCTGTCCTGGACGGGGTTTCACTCCCATGATGGAACAGTTTCTAAGCTTGGTGTGAAGCTAAATCCTTAGCTTGTGGTTGGAGGCTCAGTTCTCCTCTGTGACATGTAAGACATTTAATCAGCTTTGTTTGATATACCAACTATGGCCATTCATTAAAAATCATGATCAATCCATGCTCTAATAACATCTGTTTTAGATTACTGCAATACATGGGGCTGCCTTTGAAAAATGCCTGGAAACTTTAATTGGTACCAAATGCAGCAGTCAGGTTATTGTCAGGCGTCCTGTCACCCCTGTGGTGAAAGGTCTATGCTGGTGGCACATTTATTTCTATGCACAGTTCAAAGAGCTTTTTTCTTACATTTAAAGCCCTAAAAGGTTTGGGAGTAAGCTACTTGAAAGGACTGCTTCCTCCCATTCTGTCTGGCTTGCCAGTTACGATCCCCTTCCCAAGTCTTGCTGTCAGTAAAAGAAGAGTGTCAAGTCCTGGACACAATTACTCCCACAACACTCCTATAACAGCAAGTTTTGTTTATTAGGAGACAGAGAGGTTCCAAGCATGGACAGCTTCTGTGTTGGAACTAGGTTCCAGATGCCAGTCCCCCCAATATAGTAAAAGCAGGGAAACCCACATATGCCAATGACCAGTCACTTCTCTCATTCAGCCCACCACACGTCTGCCTCTGCCCATTCAACCACCACTAGCACCTGAAAGTTAATGGTTACATTATCTAGAAGCTCTGCAAACTACAAGGCCACACTAAACAGTGAGATCATATGCATCCCAAGATGTTTATAGCACAGTCGGGAGGCCCCTGCGTAGCACTGACCAAGCAAAGCAGACAGCCATACACAGTCACTCCCCCCCCCCAGTTCCCAGCAGAGAAGGAAAACAGGAATGGAAAGGGTTACTTCAGAACTGTAGAAACACATGTGAATCCATACGGCAATACATGGCAATCAATGCCTGAGCTTGATGAAGAGTTGGTTTTATGCCCCACTATTCTCTACCCTAAGGTACCCTTCCCACAACAGACACCTTGTGAGGTAGGCAGGACTGAGAGAGTTCTGAGAGAACTGTGACTAGTCCAAGGCTTCCTGTGGAGAAGTGGGGAATCAAACTCGGGTCTCCAGACTGGAGTCCGTCACTCTTAACCACTACACCATGACTGCAGAGGTGACAACTGTAGGTGCTTGAACTCCTGCCAGTTCATCTCATGCTCTGTTTGCCAGCTGTAAAGAGGGAGCTTTCAGTAACTCATTCAGCTCAGCATTCCTTCCCAACCTTGGAGTATGGCACAATTGGGTTTTTGCTCATGCACATTCTCACACAGCCCAATTGAGTTCCAGTACCCTCCCTACCCTTGCTGTGTAAGTGTTCCACTTAGCAGGCAATTATTTAAATGGATTATTATATCAGCAACAAATCATATTAATCAGTCATAAATAAATTCTATTTTTTAAAAAGAAACAATCTACCCTTTGATATTGGTCTAAGTAATCCCTAGTGACTTTAAGAGCTGCTATGATGACCTTGCCCTCTTCCCACCCTCACACACAGGATTATCATAGAGTCATAGAGTTGGAAGATGCCATCTAGTCCAACCCCTTGCCCAATGCAGGACCAGCCTAAACCATCCCTGACAAATATTTGTCCAGCCTCTTCTTGAAAGCTGTCAGTGAAGGGGAGTTAACCACCTCCCTAGGCAGCTGATTCCACCTTTGAACTACTCTGACCGTGAAAAAGTTTTTCCTAATATCCAGCCAATTCCTTTCTGCATGTAATTTAAACCCGTTGCTTTGTGTCCTAACCTCTTCTGTCAGCTGGAACAGCTCCTTGCCCTCCTCCAAATGACAGCCTTTAAATATTTAAAGAGAGCAATCATGTTCCCCCTCAATCTCCTCTTCTCCAAACTAAACATTCCCAAGGCCCTTAGCCTTTCCTTGTAGGGCTCAGTCTCCAGACCCCTGATCATCCTCGTTGCTCTCTTCTGCAACCACTCAATTTTGTCCACATCCTTTTTGAAGTGAGGCCTCCAGACCTGCACACAGTACTCAAGATGTGGCCTGACCAAGACAGTATACAGCGGGGCTATGACCTCTGTGATTTTGATGCTATGGCCCTTTTAATACTACCCAAGACTGAATTAGCCTTTTTTGCCACCACATCACACTGACTGCTCATATTTAGTTTACAGTCCACTCTTACCCCAAGATCTCTTTCGCATACACTACTTCCCATCCAGTATTTGTGCTTGACATTTTTGTGGCTTAGATGTAATACTGTGCATTTAATTTTCTTCAATTACATCCTGTTTGCAACTGCCTACTTCTCCAGAGTATTCAGGTCTTGTTGATTTTTAACTCTCTCTTCTTGGGTGTTTGCTACTCCTCCCAATTTGGTATCATCAGCAGATTTAATGAGTAGCCCTTCTACCCCTTCATCCAGATCATTGAAAAAATACTGGAAAGTACTGGGCCCAAAACTGAGCCCTGAGGCACCCCACTGGACACCTCCCTCCAATCCGATGAAACACCATTGACCACCACTCTTTGGGTGCGGTTCTCTAACTAGTTCCCTATCCACCGAACTGTCCTATAGTCCAGTCCACAGTCTTTCAGTTTGCCCATCAGAATGCCATGGAGAACCTTATCAAAAGCTTTACTGAAACCCAAGTAAATCATATCAACAGAGTTCCCAAGATCCAGTAAGCTCATTACATGATCAAAGAAGGAAACCAGATTGGTTTGACAAGATCTGTTGGGGACAAAACCATGCTGACTTCCCTGGATCACTAAGTGGTCCTTCAGATACTTACAGATCAATCCCTTTAAAATCTGCTCTAATAACTTCCCAGGAGTGGAAGTCAGACTAACCAGCCTGTAGTTTCCTGGGTCATCCTTCTTCCCTTTCTTAAAGATTGGGATAACATTCACTCTTCTCCAATCTTGTGGCACATCCCCAGTCTTCCAGGAGGCCGTAGAAAGTTCTTTGAGCACTCTTGGGTGCACACCCAGGGGATTTGTATTCATCCAGTGCAGCCAGGTGCCCCTCCACAACCTCCCTGTCAATGTCCCTCCCAGGTGTCCTGTTATATCCTATACCATTTCTAGATGAGTTTGAGTTCCTCTGGGAGAAAACAGAGGCAAAAAAGTCATTAAGCCTGTCTGCTTTTTCTCTGTCCTCCACCAGAGTTTCTCCTTCTACTCTCAAAAGAGGTCCAATTGCCTCTTTTACCTAGTGTTTGCTTCTCACATATTAGAAAAAAGTTTTTCTTATTGTAGCGAGCCCCCCTGGCAAGACCCAATTCATACCAAGCTTTGGTTTCTCTGATGGCTGATCTGCAGTACCTAGTAACTCTCATATACTCCTCTTTGGAGGTCTGACCTTCCCCCCATTTCCTGAACATTTCCTTTTTCTCCCTTAGCTTATTCTGAAGCTCTCGGTTCATCCACTTCGGTTTCTTGGAGCCCTTACCATGTTTCTGTCTTGCTGGAACAGTGAGGGCTTGAGCTCGCAAAAGCTCATGTTTGAGAAGAGCCCACCCTTCACTCACTCCTTCCAGCACACTCCCCCACGGAATGACTCCCATCAAGCATCTGAGTTCGTTGAAGTTGGTCGTACGAAAATCTAACCTGTGAGTCTGGCTATGAACTTCCTTGACCCTCCACGGCAACTGAAATTCAAGAAGGACATGGTCACTTCCCTCTAGGGTCCCCACCACCTTCACCCCGTCTACCAATTCTTCCCTGTTGGTTAATATTAAGTCCAGTATGACTGAGCCCCTTGTAGCTTCCTCCACCATTTGAAAAAGGAAGTTGTCAGCCAGACAGGTCAGGAAGTTGCATGATTCCTTGTTGTTTTGTTGAGCCTGTCTCCCAGCACACATCAGGGATGTTGAAGTCTCCCATAATTATAAAGTTCTGATGTCTGGATACTCTGCCAATCTGTTCAAGGAGGGTAGCATCCATTTCCTGTCCCTGGTCAGGTGGTCTGTAGCAGACTTCAACAACAATACCCTTTGCCCTATCTCCCTTTATTTCCACCCATATACTTTCTACGGGGTGGTCAACCACATTCTCCAGAACTTCCTGACATTCTAGCCCTCTCTTCACATACAGCACCACTCCGCATCCTCTTCTACCCTTCCGTTTTTTCTTGAACAACTCATACCCATCCACTACTACATCCCAGTCATGAGAATCATCCCACCAAGTCTCAGTGATTCCTATTATATCGTAGCCCTCTGTTTGCAAGAGAATCTCAAGCTCTTCCTTCTTATTACTCATACTATGGGCATTGGTATATAGGCACTTGTAGCCTTGTACTTTTGTTTGATCTGTTCTACCCAGGTGGGCCCCCTCTGTTTTCTCTACTTCATTGAAGTCCCAATGTTGATCGTCCCTCTCCCTTTGTGGCTTCAGTTTAAAGCTCTCCTGATTAAGCTCTCCAGGTTCTTTCCAAACATTTTCTTCCCCAACTTTGAGAGGTGAAGCCCATCATGTGCTAGAAGGCCTTCTCTAAGAAAACTTATCCCATGGTCCCAGAACCCAAAGCACTCCTGCCGGCACCACCATCTCAGCCAACGATTCACCTCGAGCATGGTCTGTTATCCCTCTGTTTTTTCTTGCTTCTTGGCTGAGCAGCCACTTTATCTATTTTCTTCTTTTCTGAAGATTTATGGCTGTCCCACTCTGTCACCTTATTTTATTTTGATGCTGGCTCAGCCCAGGAACTTGTGGGGAAGAGACAAGATCACCTCTTTAACTTAAACTTCTGAAAATGGCACACAAGAGGCTTTTGAAAGTTCAAAAATAAATTAAATGTTTATTCACCGTAGCGGGGGAAAGGTCAAGTGGAATCAGGGATAAAATGTCTGAGGTGAATCAAATATAACTCTGAGGTAACTTGGTATAATTGCAAACTCCACTCCATATGTTTCCAGCACATGAGAGTTTAAAACTTTACACCAAGTCTTAGAATATTTGAGATGAGACGCTTTTCGTTTCAGTGTTTTCTAAACATTCCACTATACTTCCTTAAGTTTATCTGGCTCTTCAGGTTTCAGAAGGCAGGAATACACTACCACGTATCCAGATTCCTTCTCTAAACACACCAGGGATCACTCCACTCTTTAGATCTATCTCCTTTATCAACTGGACAGGGAATTTCTTCTCTCTGACTAGAAGATCTATCCCCTTTCCTGGCCTGAATGCAAGTCTTCAGCGATCCTCCCACTCCTCCTTGCCAACCTTCCCAGTCCTCAGTAAGTGTTAAAAAAAAACAGTTTTCCTCAGCAGTCAGTTACCAAGTCTTTTTGCTCAACTGATACTAACCAATCAAATCCCTTTGAGCAGCCTGCCTCTCAAGGCTCTCTGGCTCTGTGAAGCATTAACCCTTTATTGTACTTCACATGTTTATACAGCACTTATGAGCTTTTAGAGTGCAGTCTGTCACAGCTGCCAATCAATTTGAAACAGCAGTGTCTTTGTTCATGTGAGTTTTGATAAAACCTGATGCAAACATTTTTTTGCAGCTGTTTGATATGAACTGAACAGGCTGGGTGATCAGCTCATGTACCATTTGTGGAAAAGTAGAACATCTGCTTGGCGTACAGATGGTCCCAGATTCAATCCCTGGCATCTTCAGTTAAAAGGACTAGGCAGTAGGTGATGTGAAAGACCTTTATCTGAGACCCTTGAGAGCCACTGACAATCTGAGTAGACAATACTGACCTTGATGGACCAAAGTTCTGATTCACAATAAGACAGCTTCATGTGTTCATGTGACAATTTTGAACACAATAAGTTTGATGTTTGAACACATTAATGAGCTCATAGCATACCTAGTGACAATCAGGGACAGGACATTTTCAGTGATGGTGCCTCAGCTTTGGAATGTCCTCCCCTTGATGCCAAATTTACTGACTTTTAGGTACCCAGCCGAAGCATCTCTTTCTCACCCAGGTTTTTAATGGAAGGGTTTCATTTTTTTTAAGCTGTTGTTTTTATGGCTGACTTGCTTCAAGCCCAAGGGCTACCTTAAGAATAGTATTTTATGCTGCTGAGTACAGTTCTTGTCTCTATAAGTCAATTTGCATGTTTTATTGCTGATAATTTTATGTTGAGGATTGTTGTCCTTTCTCTACTTTGTAAGACACCTCAAGAAGGTCTCTGAAGAGGCAGAATACATGTATAACTAAATGCATATATGGCTAAAATAATTGGTTGAATCATTCTGGTTAACAAATGAAAATCATGAAATAAATGTAATATATTATTAGTAGAAACTTACAGAAAATTTGGAGGAAAGAAATTGCCTTCCCTGAAGAAAAATACAAATGTTAGTCTGTAAGCTGCAGAGTAAAAAATATGCAGTGCTTGAAAATCTGTCCTTTCCCCCTTAATTATGGGACAGAAGACAAAACACTGGACTTGTAAGGCGTTGAAATTATACTGAAGATTTTCAGAATAAGTTTGGATTTTGCTGATTTTAATCTTCTGAAAATTAAGCAGAATTTTGGATGTATATGTTTTGGCTATACCTTCTGTTTCTCTTTGAAAGCAGCCAATAGTCTGTGTCAGTCACAATGTGGGGAAATAGAACAGGGAAACTTCTGTTCCACATGCTCTTTCTGGCCCACCAGCAACACATTGGAAAGGATATTTTTCTCCCATTATGTCCCCAGTTCCTGTCCCTGGGTATCATATCCTTGGAAAGTAATCCCTGTAACTGCTTATTAAGCATATTAAGATACATCATATTCAGATACCAGAAGAGGAGGAACAATATGATGCACCCATTTTTTCCCCTTTGTTACTTCTCTCTGGGGTCTGTCCCTAAATTATTATGAGGGATGCCTGGGTTTTGGATCACTAAAATATAGGAAGTGAAGCTGTACTATTACTTCAGGCTAGGTGTACACATGTCCTAAACAGAGCTTCCAGTAGCTCCCTAACTTCAATGCAGAAAGGTTGAACTATTCTATCGTTTACTTCCTAATACAAATCTGTGAGTAGGACTCAATTTTTCTCCCCCTTTGCTCAAAATTTAATGTGATAATTTCTTCTGTACTCTTTTATGACATAGATTGCTGCTTAAGTTTTTTTAAATTTTTAATTTGGTGTTTTATTCTGATTTATATGTGCTTTAATGATTGTGTCATAAACCACCTCAGGCATTTTTAATGAATAATGTGGGCTATAAATATTTTAAACAAATGAATACATAAGTGGTTAATACTGTACAGGGAACAAGGGAGGGTGGAAGCGTAAAGAGGCACAAACTTGGGATGTGCACAGAAACTACTTGAATTTGTTTAATTATGTTTATTTTTTGGAAGTTTAAAATTATGTTTACAACATATGTTTGGATTCTTTATTCTATTCTTTGTTTCCATTGGTTTCAATTGGAAACACATTTCTGGCTATACCTTCACACACACACAAATACACACACACACACACACACACACACACACAAACCAGTCTGGATGAAATTCTCAGGAACTGTGTCCTTCACTCATGATAGGAAAATGCATCCAAGTTCTAGAGGCAATTAAAATTCTCACTTGTACAGATGTGAATTGGACTGTTTTTCCTCATTTCCCAAAACCCTGTAGTGAGATATGTCTCAGGGAGAAGTGGATTTTTTCAAACATAAAAGGGCACTAGAAAGGGGAGCTAAAGCCTCAGCAAATACTCACCCTACATGGTAGGGTTGGTAAAAGGCCACAGAGTTAACACAGAAAACCAAGTAATTTTCTTCCAACCAAATATGTCACACAAGTCAGATAAATATTTTCCCTCACTAACAATCCAGACAGGTGTGCAGTTTCATTCCTCACCTATCTGTTACTATACAATATTACAGAAGAGGTAGAGGAGAGAGAGGTCCTTGCATCAGCGTCTCTTGAGATGAGCCAGAAGTTAGATAAGCAGTGAGCACTCCTACCTTCCACTGGCCATCTTTGAAAAAAACAACAACAACCCCATTTACTATTTCCATTTGTGCTTAAATAGTATGTTCATCCAGCATTCACCAGAACAGCTAGAAAACCACTCACATTCACCATCCTGGGCAGAAGAATGCTTCAAGCACCAAGGTAAAGGGTTTTTTTTGGGGGGGGGACAGCTAGTTTCCCACATTGGTGCCAGTTTCATCTAAAAATAGACCTAACCAACCATCCACTTTCTTTAAATGGGAGCAGGCAGTAGCCTGCCTTTTCTTCTTCTTTCCTTATTGGACCTAATTATATCTTTGGGGGAGAATTTTTATCACGGAAAAGGCACAGCTGATGTTACATGAAATTAAAGACATTGAAAGATGAAATTAATCCTAGCAAAACAGAGGTTCTCTGGTTTAGTAGAATGGCAGACCAGGGACCAAAGATCTCTCATGTCCTGGATGGGGTTGTACTCCCCTTGAAAAGCCCAGTTGACAGCATGGGACTGCTGCCTGGCACAGTGGTCACCTTAGAGAACCAGCTGGTGGCAGTGGCTTAGAGTGCTTTTACCTAATTTTGGCTGGGGCACCAGTTGTGCCTGTTCCTGGCTCAGTCTGATCTAGCCACAGCGATCCATGCCTTAGTTACATCTAGACTGGACTATTGCAATGTGGCCTACTTGGGGTTACCCTTGAAGAGTGTTTGGAAGCTGCAGCTACTGCAGAATGCTGCAGCTAGACTGCTGGTTGAGGTCAGGTACCAGGAGTATACAATCCCAATACTACAGCAATTCCACTGGCTACTGATCATCTTCCAAGCCCAATTCAGAATGTTGGTTTTGTTCTTCAAAGTCCTACATGGCTTGGGACTTGGGTATCTGAAGGACCATTTTCTCCCATACTTCGTGTTCAAGAATTAAATCACAGAGAGAGGTCCTCCTGCCTGTCTCACCCAACAAAGAAGCTTGTCTGGTGGGCATATGAGAGAGGGGCCTTATGGAACATCATCCCCAGAGAGATGAGCCCGGCCCCCTCACTGTTGATTTTCAGGAGGCAATTGGAGACATTTTTATTTAGAACTGCATTTGACTGATTTAGTTTTTATTTATTGCCAGTCCTAATTGGAGTTTTTAAATTGTGACCTCTTATTTGTTTTTATAATTGTTGCTTTATTCATATTGTTTTATTTTTTAAAATAATTGTTTTATTTATGTTGTAAGCCACCTTGAGTTCCTCAAGGGGAAAAGTCAGCAAACAAACAAACAAGCAAACAAGATCTTGGCTCTTTAATCATTCACACTTTCTCAAGTAGAGAGTTGATCTGATTGGGGTACTTGAACAGCCACTGGTTTGTTTGGCTCATGTTCTGCTCATGAGATGCAAGCATGGATCCAAGTTTTTGACAGGCTGTTTGGCTTGTGCTGTTTGTTGGATTACTTTTAATGTACTCAGTGCAACTGGCAGTATTTCATGCATGCACATTCTTATACATTCACTGGATAGAAGTCCTAGTTTCACACTTTTCCTATAGACCAGTTGTTGTTGCTTGCTGCTCAGCAGGTATTAATATAAACAGTGAGCAAATTATTTCACCATCGTTAATCTTTAGAACACTACCTGCCAGCATGTCTAAGCTAAGACTTTGCCTCTTTCCTCTGTTGTAGGTAGACTGCACTGGGCCTTCCTCCCCTCCCCCTCCCCTTTCTCCTCATTCTCGCTTCTGTTTCTCCCCAGCCTTTATGGTAAAACAAAATATGCTGGAGAAAAAAACACCATTACAGCATCCTTCTTGTCTGACAGATATCTAGTTGAACTCTTTTTCAGTGTAACTTGTCACTACATGTAAGTAAGGCAGCTGGGTCTTTTCACTCAGTAGACCTGTTCAGAAATGGTGATTGACTGAAATGGTGTGCTTGAATGCTCTATACATATCAGTAGAAGGTTTATTAGCCCCTAACTATTGAGAAGGCAGAAGATCCAGCTGCTTTACTTATTTGTAAAGAAAACTTCCCTTGAAACAGGTCAATTCAAAATGTATCAAGAATAAAAGCTCCTGTCATTGCCTACACCATCAAACCTGCCACATTGACACCATGCACCACCTGTGGGGAGCCCCACAAGCAGAGGTCCTGCCATTTCCAAGATGCCACATGAAGGAGCTGCGGAAAGGTTGGCCACATCACCCAAACCTGCCATTCCAAAGGAAACTGTCGGCGACCCACCACACCACTGATGTCAGTGCACACAGCGGAACTACATACCACCTCCATCCAGCAGCAACAGGTACTGAACTTGCCCCAGGACACTCCCAATAAAATTAAAGTGACGGTCTTGATTGAGGGAGCCCCTCCAGGATGAAGCTAAACACGGGGTCCTCCATTTCCATAATCTCGGAGGACACCTTTAGAAGGCTCTGCCCGAAGGGGGCCCCTGACCTTAGACTGGCCAGTTTCACTCTATGGGACTTCCAACTAAATGGGTGGCCGTGAGAGGGGTGGGCAAGTTCTGGGTGCAGTACTGGAATTTTGATGGACTTTTGGACTTGCTGGTGGTGGTGGGCAGTCACACGAGTCTTCTAGGACTAGCCTGGTTCGCGCCCCTGGGGTTCTGAGTCACTGGAGTGTACCACATTGCCACAAAAGACTTTCAGAAGGTGTGCAATGAGTTCCCAACCATCTTCAATGGGACACTCAGTAACTACACCGGTCCCCCTATCTCACTCCATCTCAGCCCAGAGGTGCAGCCCATATGGCTGAAGGCCAGGTGCGTCCCATTTGCACTGAAGCAAAAAATAAATGAGGAGCTGGATCACCTGGTGGGTCAAGGTGTCTTAGAGCCAGTCCCACATGCCCTCTGGGAAACCCTGATTGTGATGCCCATAAAGCCCAATGGGGACATCCACATCTGTGCAGACTACAAATGCACCATCAAAAAAGCTCTGTAAGACCACTCCTATGTGGTCCCTGTAGTCATCCACATCTTGGCCTCTCTGGTGGGCATGAAGGTATTTGGGAAGTTAGACTTGGCCCAGGCCTACTAGCAGCTTCCTGTGAGTGATGCAACCACAGAGGCCCAGACCATCGTAACACACCAGGGAGTATTCAGGGTGCAGCAGCTGCAGTTCGGGGTCAGCGTGGCTCTTGGGATCTTTCGAAATCTAATGGACTCTCTTCCTAAAGGAATTCCCGGGGTCCAGCCCTTCTTTGATGATGTTCTGATTGCCACTCCCACAGAAGAGGACTTTGCCAGCAGGCTGCACACCGTCCTGCAGAGATTCCAGGCAGCCGGCCTCAAAGTGAAGTGGTAGAAGTGCCTCCTGGGTGTTCTGGGTGTCGAGTTCCTAGGGTTCTCTGTGAATGCCGATGGCATCTATCCGGCCCCAGACAAGGTGCACATCATCGTTGACGCTCCCGTCCCAACCTCCAAGCAGGAGCTTCAGGCATTCTTGGGGCTGCTGAACTTTTCACTCTTTAATTCCAGGCCTTCTTGGGGCTCCTGAACTTCTGTCTCTCTTTCCTGCCCCACAAAGCTGTGCTCATGGAACTGCTTCATCACCTCCTCGACAAGAAGGCCCCGTGGGTATGGGGCCACAAACAAGCCATGGTGTTCAGGGCCATCAAGGAGTTTCTCACCTACAATGCAGTCCTGGCCCACTTTGACAAGTCACTAACTGCCATCCTCACTTGCGATCCTTCTCCATATGGTGTTGGCGCTGTCCTTGGACACCAGTTGCCAGACGGCAGGGAGGTCCCCGTGGCTTATTACTCTTGCACCCTTTCTTCAGCTGAGCACAACTATGCACAAATCGATAAAGAGGCACTGGCGATTGTTGCGGGGGTGAAGAAATTCCATGATTACCTCTACAGGCGGCTGCTCACCCTTGTGACAAACCACAAGCCCCTTCTGGGTCTGCTGGGTCTGGATCACCAGACCCCCCAGATGCTCTCGCCTCGGGTACTGCCTTGGTCCATCTTCCTGGCAGGGTACCAGTACTCCCTCCTCCACCATCCAGGAAAGGTGATGGGGCATGCCGACACCCTCAACCACCTGCTGCTCCACTCTGTCGATCCTGACTTGGCTCCCGCGCACCAGATCCTGCTCATGGAAGAGCTTCTGGACCACCCTCTGCAAGCAGTGGATGTTTCCCACCACACTGCGAGGGACCAGGTCCTCTCCCATGTTTTGGATTGGGTGGGGAGGGGCTGGCCAACCAGCCAGGTTGGCTCGGAATTTACAGCCTTCTCATTCCACCAGGACAAGTTATCAGCCCACAAGGGATGCCTACTGTGGGGGAGCCGGGTGATGGTCTTCACTCCCTTTCACCAGCAAGTGCTGTCAGTCCTGCTTGATAATCACCTCAGGATTGTGCGGATGAAGGTGCTCACCCGGAGATGTGCGGTGGCCAGGTTTAGACAGCGAGATAGAGGCCTGCCGAGAAACCCAACTGGAACTGCCCTGGGCACTCGTGCAACAGTGGGAGTTCACCCACAAACCTTGGCCCTGGGTACATTTGGACTTTACAAGCCCCTTCCAAGGACAAATATTCTTCATTTTGGTGGACTCATACACCAAATGGCTGGAGGTCGTGCCTGTCACCTCCACCTCCTCCAAAGGACGGATCTTCAGCACACACAGCCTTCCCAATATGGTGGTGACGGACAACGGGACAGTCTTCACCTTGGGGGAGTTTCAGGAGTTTTTGGGCCACTACCTCATCCATCACGTATGCTCCACACCCTTTCACCTGGCTACCAATGGTCAAGCAGAGAGGATGGTACAGACTACAAAGAAGACCCTCAGGTGTATTATCCATGGAGACTGGGACCACAGACTACTGGCCTTCCTTTTCAGATACTGGGTGACCCCGAACACTACCACACACCACAGCCCAGCTGAACTCCTCATGGGCAGGCATCTAACCACCTGACTGGACAGACTGCACCCAGATCAAGCCCCCAAGCATTGCCTGTTGCTGGAGAGCCAGGAAGCGCCCAGAGGGTTTCCCCCCGGTGACTCCATCTACATAAGGAACTTTTCCAGTGGTCCTGCTTGGGTCCATGCCAAGGTCATCAGAGTCACCAGACCTCTGTCATATGAGGCATCGACCGATGATGGACAGGTCCTTCGAAGACACATTGACTAGCTCCACTGCCATCTCTTTCCCGTGGAGCAGGAGCCACCATCAGCAGTCATGGGAGACAACAAGGTGGGCTCACTGTGACCACAGGAACCAGAGACTGCGATGGAGTTCCTGCTTGACAGCACACCGCCTGACCGCCAAGAGGGCAAAATGCCCGACCAGGCAGTCATGGACTTCCCAGACTTGATGCCAGTGCTGTTCCTGCAGCATCAGACCAGAGTCCAGAGATGGTGCCTCCTCAGAGAGAGCTTCGACATTCAACCCGGGAATGGTGCAAACTGGCGTACCTGAGATACTTTGTGTGTTAAGGTGTTTTGGAACTTAGGGGGGAGGGGCGTTGTGTATAGAGCAAGGGTCATCCCTGAGCTAGTATCTGAGACTGGCTGAGCTTGTTGCTCAGGAACAATTGCTTGCCAAGATTCTGGAGGGGACCAATGGGGAAGTGGTGTTATGTAAATAGCCTACAGTTGGGAGTGGGGTGTGTTTGGGTGTAGTGCTTGCATGCTACTTAAACAGGGTGACAGCCCTGGAGTTTGTCTTGTAGTGTTCCTGAAATCACAATAAAGTAGAGCTGTTCACTGTAATGCATCTTGAACTCAGTATTTAATATTGGGAGTTGAGCCTTATAGCGGCCTGCCTTGCTCAGGGGCTGTTTTCTGGCTCCACTCCCAGGTGGCAAGGGTTCCATGCAGAGGCTTTTGCCTTTGTGGGACCCCTGCTTGCTACTCCTGGTTCCCCCAGCAGGCAGGCTAGGGATGGGGTTCATCAGCCAACAAGTGGGTTGCCCAATGTGTTCGATATTGACCTATGCTGCACCAGTGCTCCATCTGCTGTAATCAATAAAGTTGTGGCCTGTTTTACTCCAAAACCTTATTCTCTCTGTGTGTTTACTGTGGTCATTACCCTTCCTTTTCTTCTTCCTCAGGGTCCCCCATCTGCCCTTAGGACCGCAAAGATTGATCTAAGGTAGCAGGACTCAAAAAAGGGTTGTCAGTACCTGAAACCCTCAAGAGCTGTTGCTAGCCAAAGCAGATGATGGTGAACTAGAATGATCAATAGCATAACACAGATTCACCTGCTCATTATGGAATAAGGGGTGGAGTTTAAAAGGTAAAGGTTTCCCTTGCTCAAAAGCTAGTCGAATCCAACTCTAGGGGGCAGTGCTCATCTCTGTTTCCAAGCTAAAGAGCCAGTGCTGTCCAAAGACATTTCTATCGTCATGTGCCCAGCATGACTGAACGCCAAGGCGCATGGAACTGTTACCTTCCCACCGAAGCGGTACCTATTTATTTACTTGCAATTTCTTGCTTTCGAACTGCTAGGTTGGCAGGAGCTGGGGCCAGAGATGGGAGCTCACTCTGTCACGTGGCACTAGGGTCTCGAACTGCCAAAGTACAGACCTTCCAATCTGCAGCTCAGTGTCTTAACCTCTGAGCCACCGTGGCCCCAACAAGGGGCAGAGTTACACATTGCTTTTAACATAGGAAGAAGATATTCCAATGTATGGTTAAAAAGCCAGTGTATGGTTTCATAATGAAAATGCCCATAGACCTTCCACTTTTAACTGTTAGTTTTATTCCTAGGAATTTTTGCCCAACTAAGTGTGGGCAGAGGAGTGAAATGATAACATTCACCTAAAGGTTTATGCAAGTGCAGAAATCTGGTTGCTCACACTGTTCAGGGTGAGTCTGAAAGACAAGCACCTGACAGTTGCATATCTCTCCTTATATATATTTGTCACTTGGGGTGGCAAGATTCAATGCGTGGCAAAATCAATACGCTCCATGAAGTGCCGCTCACCCCAGGTCCATGTCTTTTGGCTGCCTTGCCTTGCAGCATTGAGTCAGTCCCACCCACAGAGTCAGTCCCACCCACAGAGTCAGTCTGGAGCCAGCGAAGGGACAGACACTCCAGCTGAGGAGATGGACGTGTGAGTGACTGCCCAATTCCAGCTCCACAGGTCCCTGCCCATTTTTCCCCGCTTGCCTGCCGAGCCAGACAGGTGGGGAAAGGTCTCCAGAGGCCCCCGCCCATCTTTCCTTGCTCGCCCGCCGGCCAGGCCGCTTCCGTGGTGCGCCCCGCCACTGCCACACTTCAGGGCCAGGGGTGGGCCAGGGGGAGAGCCTGCCAGCTGAGCCACTTCCCTGGCAAGCCCCGCCACCGCCACCGCACTTTAGGGCCAGGGATGGGCCGGGGGGAGAGCCTGCTGGCCGGGCTGCTTCCCTAGCGCACCCTGCTGCCGCCGCTGCACTTCAGGGCCACGAGTGGGCCAGGGGGAGAGCCTGCCGGCTGGGCCACTTCCATGGCATGCCGCACCACCGCCATTGCACTTCAGGGTCAGGGATAGGTGAGGGGGAGGGCCTACCAGCCGGGCCACTTCCCTGATGCATCCCACCGCCACTGCTGCACTTCAGGGCCAGGGATGGGCCAGGGGAAAACCTGCCAGCCGGGCCACTTCCCTGACACACCCCACTACTGCACTTCAGGGCATCTCTGACACTGTCTAACCATCTCATCCTTTGCCGTCCCCGTCTTCTTTGACCTTCAGTCTTTTCCAGCATCAGGGTCTTCTCCAGTGAGTGCTCCCTTCTCATTTGGTGGCCAAAGTAGTTGAGCTTCAGTTTCATTATCTGACCTTCCAGGGAACAGTCAGGGTTGATTTCTTTTAGGATTGACTGATTTGATCTTCTTGCAGTCCAAGGGACTCTCAAGAGTCTTCTCCAGCACCATAGTTCAAAAGAATCTATTCTTTGGCGCTTGGCCTTCCTTATGGTCCAACTCTTGCAGCCATACATGACTACTGGGAATACCACTGCTTTGACCACGCAGACTTTTGTTGGCAGGATGATGTCTCTACTTTTTATCATGCTGTTTAGGTTCGCCATCACTTTCCTCCCAAGGAGCAGGTATCTTTTAATTTCATGGCTGCTGTCACAGTCTGCGGTGATCTGGGATCCCAGGAACGTGAAGTTCGGTTCATCCCGCAGCGCCAGTTCTGCTTACCAAAAGTGGCCCATTAGGCGGCTCGCATTCCCCCTTACTTTGACAGAAAAAGAGATAGTGAACACAATCTTCTGCAAATCAACACTATCCATGGACACATTCCAAACAGCTCCACACCACCCACTTCATTCAGAGAAAGGATTTTAAGGACAATTTCCAGGGAAGACAACATGCAAACCACTTCATTAAAATGAGTACTTCATACAGCCACTGAAAAAGAGCTGTTCTTTACTATTTGTCCTCAAGTCTTGCCTGCAAGACCCGCATGGCTTTTTACTAATAGCACAACATTGCTATTTTTACTACTAGCAAAACATTCTTTACATTGTTTCTTACTCAACACACGTTTTAAATCATCTGCTTCTCAGACTCTCACAGACCATTTAGGAGCTTGCATGAGATCCCAGTCTCTACAGCAACAAAAAATACTATTACTTTTTACTGTGCTTCATCACAACAAACGTTTGAGAAAACGTTTCCTTACAACTTTCAGGACAATCCTCTGCACACATTGCTGCAAGACGATTCAAACTCAATTCATTATGACTTACTCTGTTTTTACACTACCTTCCCTATTCTACTTTGCTCCGCTAATGCTGTAAAGGTATCCTATCTAGATTCAGTCAAGGCCATCAAGTCACTTGCCTACATGATGTGTCACTCAGAGGATGTCCCAATCCACTGGCTGCCTAGCCTAAGTCCCCCACTTTCAGAACATGTCTTACACTCTAGCCCTATGACAGACACTGTCACGTAGGACTCTGAGCTTCAGAGCATGGATGCGGCTGCAGGTTGGGGGGAGGGTAAACCTGAACACTCAGGGACAAACACATGTACTACCATGATGCTGCCCTGCGGAGCACATAGTCTTCACAACCCTAGGTGGGAAACTCCAGGATGTTTCAGGGATGGAACTTCGAGAGGGACAGCCAGAGGCCGGTCCAAGGAGAGATCCTATCCTGAGCCCACAACCTCCAGAGTATTGCAGGGAAAGAGGATTGCACTTAACCCCTGTTGATGTATGTCCAGTTGGTTCATAGTGTGTGCTTACTCCTACAGTTCTGCCTTATTCATTTACTGTGTGTGCGCTCCATAATTGTGTAAATACTTCAATAAATTCTTTTATTTGAGCTACTAATCTGTGTTGTGCTCTGACCACATAGTCTCCCCCACTCTGCACAATAACAACGGGAGGGGGTAGCCCAAGGAAGCAAGGAAAAGCCAGACCCCAGGGTTGCCAATTTTCAAGGGAGCCCCCAAAGATTGGGGATTCCATCTCCAAAGAGGGAGATTCGGCCAGAGGAGTCTCACTGTCCCTCTAAAAAGGCAGTGACAATTCAGTGAGTGGTGGCAGCGCAATTAAGGAGTGAGATACACCTACGAGAGCTGAAGAGTGAGGGGGAAAGGTGGGTTGATGATTGGCTGGGAAGGAGATAGGGCTGCCAACTCCAGGTGGGAAATTCCTGGAGATTTGAGGGATGGAACCTGGACAGGGTGAGGTTTGAGGAGGGGTGAGACCTCAGACAGGTATGATGGCATAGACTCCACCCTCCGCCCTGCCATAGACTCCACTAGCCATTTTCTCCTGGTGAAACATTGCTGTCAATCTCCAGGTGAGGGGTGGAGATCACTCAGAATTACTGATCTCCAGGAGGGAGGTCATAAGTCTGCTGCAGTCAAAATGGCAGATAATGGTAGGTTGATGGTTAGCTGGGAAGGGGATGGGGTTGCCAACTCCAGCCTGGGAAATTCCTGGGGATTTCAGGGGTGGAGCCTGGAGAGGGAGGAGGTTGCCACAGCAAATTGACACTGAGTACCCAAGACCTTGGCACTCTCCCAGAGCCTCTTTCTAGAGCTCATTGTATTTATTTTCACAACGGACCTTATTCCTAGTTTAATAAATATTTTAAATTGCTTGTAATCCAAGTATAGGCGTTATTCATCGATTCCAGAGGTTTATTTAGAGCTTTATGAAGCCAGCAGGAGGCAGATGGATGTCCTTATATGCCATCTTCTGTTCAATTTTCCTTATGCTAAGCAATTAAAAGCTGATTCTATATGGAGTTTACAAGGTCTGAGAATTGACTAGATTGCTTGTCCAGAGCCCAGTTTCTGCACACCCTTTAGGGAATCTACAAAGGAACTTTTGTGAAGAAATCCCATCCAGTCTTCTTCAGGTTCCCATGCTCCCACTTTTTCATGTAGACAAGGCAGTTGCCTAACTGCCTCTTGCAAATCATGTGACTATAACTCGATAATATCATTATAATCACATATAAAAAAGAGAACTCTGCCAGTGCCAATTAGGGAAGGAAACCAAGAGAACTTCCAAAAGACAAAAGGGCAAGAGAATGAAAAGCAATTGAATACTAATGAGCATTTAGAAATTCCACTTGGTGCTTGAGGTGCCATTGATTAGCCTTCCTAGCAAGTGGTCCTTTACAGTTCCCAGTTTGAAGCCAATTGGATTTTTTTTTCTTTCAAAGAGAATCTCTCCAGGCTAAATTCTCATCTAAGTTACACCAGGGCTTATCCAGAGACTCAAGTTCCACGCTCTTTATGAAATTAATTCCTGTCACATGGGAGTAAACACAGTCAATGAATCAGCATCTGAACATTGCACCAAGATATCACATTTAGGAAGTGTTTTTCTTAAAGTACTATGAATAAATATCAGGCTTCATGGATGACAGCTGAATAAAACCACTTTCTGTAAAGAACTATCACTTTAAAGCTTGGTCTTTCTCTCTCTCTCTCTTTTTTGGGATGACTGGAAATGTTTCAAATTGGCATCAAAACATGGCATGCTAAAATTAACAACATAACCTTTTGATTTTGATTACTACTTATTTATTATTATTACTTTAATCAAGCGGGGAAACATGTTATTTTCTATTCTCCAAGGCCAAAAGTTTAAGCTTTGTGTGTGTGCATGCGTGCATTTTTTTATACGCTGCAAGCACATTAAATCTGGGAGCAATTTCAAAATGTCTGTGTTCTTTTGCCATCAGACAAACATAAATATTGTAATTAATATATTCTTCTCCACCTGTGAGCTGAGGAATGAACTCTTTATTGTACACTGTAGGAACCAGTCAAAATAAATTACTTGTTCCCTCTCACTGCCCCCCCTCATATAACTTTGGGTGGAAGTGAATTACAAAACCTCAGCATTTGCACCACACTTAGCATTTAGAACCAATAAACTAATTGGAGTTACACTTGAGAAGGTTTCAAGCCACAGCTCAATTGACAGTAAAAATTATGTCGCTGCAAGTAATCTAGAAACAGTATGGTGCTTGGAATATTTACATTTATTTATACACACCCACACACAATTTATAATGTTTGTGAAGCAAAAAAGTGGCATTCAGTGTGCATCACTATTCACAAATCCCTCCCCCTAACTTAGTGATTTTTTGTTTATAACCTGAAATGAAAAATGGCTACTGCTTCAGGTAGGGTTCTCAGCCTGTGCAAGAAAATGTCAATATATTTTGGTTTGTTGGGATTTTGAAAATGTCACACTTCAGTCATGAAAGAGTTAAACTGGTGTTTATGTTAATACTAGGAGTAAGGCTCATTGTGGGAAGAAATACAAAAAGCTCTAGAAGGAAGCTCCCGATGAGTGTCCCGGCTGTAGCTGGTGGGGTGGCAGAGGGAAGGGGAAAAGAGAGGGAGGCAGGATTTGGGGTGCAGAGGGACCTCAGCAGGGCATAATGCCATAGAGTCCACTGCCCAAAGCAGACATTGTCTCTAGGAGAACTGACCTTGGTCA
Organism: Gekko japonicus; assembly: GCF_001447785.1. Taxonomy (NCBI): domain Eukaryota; kingdom Metazoa; phylum Chordata; class Lepidosauria; order Squamata; family Gekkonidae; genus Gekko; species Gekko japonicus. Next base: position 1,922,701 of record NW_015164183.1, read on the forward strand.
TCTGGACACCAGTTTTAATAGATGGAGATCTTCAGGTGCCACTTGGAGGTTGGCTTATGTTAATTTGGGGCTATGCATTGGCAGCTAAGGTCGAAAACCACCTCCTCCTATGCCATGTTTTCTGGGTTCCAAGGGTCTGGAAAGTGGTTCCATAGCCAATTACATGGGTGCCAACTCTGGGTTGGGAAATACCTGTAGATTCGAGGGATAGAGCCTGGGGAGGGCAGGATTTGGGTTGTGGAGGGACTTCAGCAGGGTATAATGCCATAGAGTCCACTGCCCAGAGTAGCCATTGTCTACAGGAGAACTGATCTTGGTCATCTGGAGATCAGTTGTAATAGCTGGGAAATTTTCTTTAGGGGAAATGATTTGCTGTGGCTAGGGAACATGGTGATTTCGGGGAGATTTCCAGGCCCCACAGGGAGACTGGCAACTCTAGTGACCATTTAAAGGAAGATTGGGATATGTATTTTACCTCAGGACACGTTCAGTGACTCCCAACAGCAACAGTAAACTGTTTAGAATGTTAGAGGCAAAGGCCAATCAGGCCGCATATGCAAATGACCTCTGTATTCCGACTGGCTATGGGGGGAGAGGAACAGCAAACTGTTTAGAATGTTGGAGGTGGGACTCAGGCAACGCAGCCAGTGGATAGGGACAGCTTCTGAGTGACTCATCAGGGAATCTATTGATTTGGGAGCGTGTGGAAAGCTCAACAACGTGTTGCCACCGCCAACAGAGAAATATTATATAGAGAGATTAGTTGATTAGCACAGAACCAATTAGATGTTAAGCACATTTTTCCCACCAGAGAATGGGATGGATTATTCCTAATGAAATGAGTTTGAAACCAGCCATTGGCTCATCAATATATTGGAAGATACTACATGGTGATCCATGAGGGTGGAGCTTTGGGGGGGATCTTTTCTTGTTCTACTCTCAGACCTGAAGAAGAGTAACCAAGATGGAGTTTAGAACTAGTTAGCCAAGATGTTATTGTTTTATTCCATGTAACCACACTACAGCATGGCCCTGAGGGGATGGCTATTCTCAAATAGATCAGGGCTTTGGTAGCGAGGTTGCAGGTGGTCATTGCCACCAGGTTGCATTCTCTTTGCAATGAAGAGGAGTACAAGGTGGCCTGTATCTGCAACCCCCAGATAAAAGGCAGCACTGCTCTCTAGAATGAAAAACTCATGCAATGGAAGTGTAAGCTCTGCAAAGAAGTGCAGAGGCTATAGGCCAGCAGATGTGGCCATGGGGAACAGTGGGTGAAAGAGGCTGGGGGGAGGAGGAGGAGTTAGAGGAGCTGCAGTCTGGCACCTCTGTCTCAAAGAACCCAACTAAGGAGAATCTTTGCCACTGGTTTTCAGTGGTGAACTGAGAGGTCAGCAGCAGCAGGGATGTTAGGCATGCAATGGCAGAGGATTCAGCAGAGGTGATGGTGAGGCTGCCTCCACCAATCCCTTGGAGTACTGGTCACTCAAGGCTGCCATCTGGCCCGACCTGTCTTGTGTGGCTGTGAGTCTCCTCTCCTGCCCTCCCACCAATGTGCAGAGTGCGTGGGTGTTGTCAGCTGGCCCCACACCCCACCCAGACAACATCTACCTCATAATGCAACAACTACCACTTGGAATAACATCCACCTCAGCAAACTTCTGCCTGTACAAGCAGCCCCCATCTGACTACCCCTTTCCATTGCATTTGTATAATTCACAGCAGGTGATCTCTTATCTGTACAATGTGTTACACTAATGTCAACCTGAAATTTAACCTAGGGGTCAGCTATGACCAGAGTTCAGGGTTGTCAAATATATGGCCTGCGGGCCCCATCCGTGAGCAAAAGCATTGCCAGATGACTGAGGCTGTGAATTATGTCTCTGCATACTGTCCCAGTGCTTATGAGTAACAGGTGGTGGTAGTGGGAGGGTGGGCATCAGGGAGATACCTTAAGAAAATACTGTAAGAGTGTTAATGTTTTAAGCATGTTTGTATTTTGAGTAAAAATAATATTGTTAATTGAGTTTGTTTGTGTCCTTTATGAAGTCTATATCTCTGGTACCTAACATTACATTTTATAGCATACATGGTCTTGCCTGACAAAGTGACATTTATGTCATATACGACCCTTGTAACAAATGACTTTGACACCTCTGATCTATGTGTTTGGGCCTGAGGAGGCCTGGGAGCATTGTGGGCACACCTTGCTGGGTTCCAGTGCTTGCCAGGGATGCCTGTCAAGCTGTTGTGGGGCTACTTTGGGGGGGCCCTGTTGGAAGTCTTGTCATGTTTGCCTTTCTGTCATTCCAAATCTGCCTTTGAAGAACTGGGGGTGGCCAGCCGACTGGACAGATCTTTCCTTTGTAAAGTAAAAGAATACACTGTGGTGCTTCAACCCTTGGGGGTGAGAGTTCTGAGTATGCTTCCCATGCTTGTCCAGTGGGGCTGGGGTGTCTGCAAGCTGTTGTGGGGCTACTTTGGGGAGCCCCTGTTGGAAGACTTGTCATGTCTGACTTTCTGTAATTCCAAATCTGTCATTGGAGAGCTGGGGAAGCTGTGAGAGTAGGGGGATGCTTGCCTTGCTTCCTGTGTCTGGCTTTGGGGGGGGGGGGGTGCCCCGGTTAAAGTTTC
>NW_015164183.1:1925343-1941025 GCF_001447785.1 Gekko japonicus
CTGGAGCTATTCCATACACTCCAGTAAATGCAGTTGCCTTTTTCATAGAGAGCAACTATTTTTTTTGGGGGGGGTCAATAACTGGGACCCCAGAAATGTAATCTGCCCCCAACTTGGAGAAATTGCAGAGGAGTGGGTGGCAGGGTGAGGTTCCCCATGTGTTTGGTGTGTGTAGCTTGAAGGGGGTTCATTCTATACACTTTTGAACTTGTGCATAACATTTTCCCAAAAAGCACTTTCCTGGCTTGACCTTAGTCCTGTTGGGTTTCCAGTGCCATAGTGGCTCTAGTTCTGCTGGGCACATTGCACTGGTTCTGTTTGGCTTGCAGAAATGCCCCCCTTCAGTTTCTACTGCAGAGATTCTTGGGGATTTTGATTCTGTTCTGTTGGGCTTCTATTGCCCTTGCCTTTTTTGCTCTTTTTGTTCCTCCACTGGGGGCGTGTTCTTTGGGGGGCATTTCTTAGACCCTGTAAATCCAATCATCACCAAACTTGGAGGACAGATAGAGGAGAATTAGACAGAGATCTACTGCCAGTTCGGTGTCTCTAGCCTGCTCAAGATCCATTCTATGCACTCCTGAACCTGCACCTGTCATTTCCCCAGAAAGCACTTTCCAGGGGGCACCTTTTGGGGAGACCGTAACTCAGACTTCATAAATCCAATCATCACCAAACTTGGAGGACATGTAGAGGAGTGTCAGCCAGAGGTCCCCTTTGGTATTTCTGGCACATTGGGGGGATGTTCTACCACATCGCAAACCTCATGAACGGAACCAGTTCATTTAGTGCCAAAAAGTTCATGACAGTCCATGTTTAGCAAATCGAGCATGCCACAAACCACAGACCAAATCAAACTGCATTTTCCCAGTTCATGCCCATCCCTAGCCATAGAGTTCACCCTCCAAAACATCCATTTTCTCCAGGGGAACAGATCTCTGTAGTCTGGAGATGAGCTGTAATGCTTGGGGATCCCCAGGTCCCAACTGGAGGTTGGTATCCCTAGATCTACCATGCCAAACTACAGAAGGTGGGAGGAAAAGCAGGGCCCATTCTATACTTTTTCTTGCCGAAGATGCAAAGAAATAGTGATGGGTTTTCCCTCTGTTTTTCCTCAGCATTTGGAATGCAATATGGGTAGGGACTGAGAGCTGCCTAATTTTTTTAAAAAATACAACAACAAAAACTCAAGATACACTAAACCCAGCATGCACCACTGAACTCTTATCTAGGTGCATCCTGCCCATCCCTACAGTAACTTACTTCCCATTATCTAAGAAGAAGCTATTGGGCTTGTTTGGAGAAAAATATATGTTTCTACTAAGGTTGCCAATGACCTGCTAACAACTAGCCTTTTAACAGAGGCTTAATTAGATTTTTAAAACATTATATTATTTATCTCTGTGCCATTGAAAGCCTCAACTGCCCAATTTGACATGTTAAGCCACTTTTAAAGGAACAAGACATTTGTCTCTAGGTTGTTGGCAACTCTGCTTCAAATAGGGAAACACTGGTATGGCTTTTCCACATGCTGGGCGTGGTACTCCTGCTTCACCTGTAAATAGATGGAACTGCCTCCCCAAACCAGCCAGCCAGTAATATGATGCTGTACAGTGTAAATGTATTCTGGTTGGACAATGTGCCCATTAGATACATCTCCTGACTCTGAGACATTTATTTGTTTCTCTTACAATATTTATATCCTGCCTCTCTGACCTCTCAAGGGCCATCAATGTAGCTAACAAATTAAAGCATATATAATATAATCACGTTTTAAAACACATTTTATTAAAACAATTAAAGACAGAGCTAAAACAAGCATTAAACATTAAAAAAACTAAAAACACTGGGCAGAAAGGAGGAATAATTGAAGAAATGTCAAAGAAACAAAAATGCCCTTGTCATCAGAAAGGGATAGACAAATCTCCCTGGGGAGAGTGTTCCAGATTTTTAGTGCCATTACTGGAAAGGCCCTCTTCTGGGTTGCCACTGGCCTAAGACAGGGGAAGCCAAAGTAGGGGCTTCATTAGGGTTGCCAAGTGGCACTTACCTCCTCCGCGGGGGACTCCTGGGCAGCTCCCGGTGCCCCGCCCCCAGTGTGCCATAGAGTTTTCCCTTGTACAGCCGTGGCCCCGCCCCCAGCGTGCCCGGTGTCATAGTGTCACTTCCTGGTGATGCGCACGCCGGGGCGGGGTTCCCCTCAGGGCCCGATTCCCCGGCGTCGGGGAACGGGCCTCTGGGGCGGGGGTTTCCCCACCCCCCGGGGTGACTTGGCAGCCCTAGGCTTCAAGGATGACCATGTTGGTAAGTAGGGTTTCCAGGCCCTTGGTCTGGGCAGGGGTTCCCCTGCTTTTGCTGGTCCCTTTCCCACCCACAAATGGCCCCTAACACAATGTAATTATGTCACCTGGAAGTAACATCATCACATCGCCAATGTTGGGGTGACACTCTATTTTTGGACAAAACTCTATGGTAAAATTCAGCTCAAACCATAGAACTTTGCCCAAAAACTAGAGTGTGACCCCCCCCCCCCAGCATTGGCAACACAATGACATCTCTTCTGGGTGACACCATCATCGCATGCACAGTTTGCGTGCACACCAGAGGATCCCAGAACAGAGCTGGGAGCTCCCCGCTGGAAGTCAGGTAGGACCTGGCAACCCTAGTAGTAACGTGAGTTCATAAGTAGGGTTGCCAGATCTGGGTTGGGAAATAACTGGAGATTTTGGGGTTGGAGCCTGAGGAGGGCAAGATTTGGGGAGGGAACAGATTGCAGTAGAGTATAATGCCATAGAGTCCACCTTCCAAAGCAGCCATTTTCTCCAGATGAATTGGTCTCTGTTGCCTGGAGATCAGTTGTAGTCCCAAGAGATCTCCTGCCACCACTTAGAGGTTGGAAACCCTAGCTGGGCTTGACTGCCCTCCATCATTTGGACAGAGATAATCCCTTTTTACCACACTGTAGCCACCTAATAGAATTGTTGCCATTACAGGGTGCTAATTAAGGCCTAGCTGGAGAACTGAGAAGATGACAATGTATATTGCAGTTGCTAAGTAATGGCAGAGCTTGAGTACAGAATGGATATCTCATATCTACTGCTGGGGCAACACCTGGGAAAGAGCCCTGGATGACCAGTATTCTAACAGTCCTAAATACTTTGCTACTAATTGTAAACATAAAGTATGAGTATAATTCTGTGATAACTAGAAGGTGTTACAATGATATGTTTCCATTTGCAGCAAGTGAACAGAGAGAAACTATATAAGAACACTGAGAAAGCCTAAAGGCTGCACTTACTCAAGAGATTTTATAAACAACTAGCCTGATACCCGTGCATCGCTATGATATTTAAGTTCCGTAAATCCAGTTATAATACTGATGATGTGAAATTTGAAATGTGACATTTGTTGTAGGAATTCTAACAGAGAAGATTGTAGTGTAAGAAATGAAGTGACAAGCGATATCCAAGCTTTCTCCAGGAAGTGGAAGAGGGGTTGGTTAACCATGTGACTTATGCAAACTGTGTCTTAAGCCTTTGTTCCCTGTTGGTATAAACGAGCTGCTATGCAAGAACTGTGCTACATGTCAGCTGTTGCTTTTAAAAGGACTGTGTGGATATCAGAGAAGTGTGTAATCAATGATCATACGGCCTTCCAGGATCGAAGAGGAGAGTCAAATGGGCATTTGCAATTCGAAGGGCCTGTATGCAGACCATAAGCAAAGCTTAAAGTGAAGAAGTATCCTCCATGGTTATATCCTGATAAGTCTGCTGGGCAATAAGGTGACGAGACTCTCTTCAAGTCAGTCAGTGAAAAGCAAATTGGAACAACCCCTATGACTGAAGGCAAGAATTTAAGCGGAACAGTCTGGGAAAAAGGAGAAGGGACTTTGTTTTGAGATGGCCAGTTCCTGATACAGCAAGATGGTGCCACAGGGAAGAAGAAAGAGGAAAACAGCAATGGAAGAGAAAATGAGATTGCGTAATATCTACTGAGAGAGACTTATTGTTAATTTGCTTTTAATGGTGGTGGGGAAAATAATGGATAAATGAGATGCCATTGTTCTCTGTAATTTGTGTCTAAGTTAAATAGCGATTCTCCTGAATCACTCTTCATATAGTCAGATTTGTTGGGATGTTTTTACAAGCTATGATGATGATTGATCACTCTCAATGTTAAAGAAAGCTTTTTATTATTGTTAAGTGAATTTTTAATGAGCTGTATGTGACCTCCAACCCTTGGGTTTTTAGTGGGTTTTCTTTTCTTTCTCCTATAGTGTGTAGATTCCCTCCCTAATTTTGTTGTAGTTTTTAGTAAATGCAAATAAAAAAATCCCTTACAGGGGGCCATAAAAAAAGAAAGAAATCAAGTGAGACATATGTCCTTTTTTCTGTACTGAAGGACCTCTCTCTAGACGACATTGCTGGTTCTGCCCTCAGGTGTTAGGATCACCAGGCTGCTTGATGAGCTCACTCTGGAGCAGGCCACATAGAACTGTCCATTTAAGAAGCAGTCGTCATTTAAGAAGCAGGGATCATATTTCTCAGAAATCTCTTCGGGGGGGGGGGGGCTTGGCGTCATGGAAGAAAGGCACTCCCCTTATTCTTGGTTTCTTGGGGAAGGGCTACATATTAAAAACACCATCCGAGCAATCAGATATTAAGCAAGTTCATATGAACCAGTTTTCTAGAACCCACATTGTGAGAAGTTAAATAACCTAATAAAGGAAACTAGTTTTCTAAAGATTTGGAGTATATTTCCATTGTGGGTGTGAGTGTGGCTAAGCTGGGCCAGCAGCACTGCTAAAGTGATCCTGCTGGGGCGGCGTTTCTGATGGATTAAAGTACCCTGGTTCTGCTCCTACACCTGACAGACACCGGCCTGTCTGGTGTTGGGAGCATTATGTTTAAAGGCATTGTGGAGGCTGGGCCAGCAGCAGGGCTAAGGCAATCCTGCTGAGCAAACCTCCCTGGTGGCTGTAAGCATTCCACCTCCTCTCCTACACCTGACAGGCAGCTGCCTGTCCAGTGTAGGAGGGAGGGGGAGGAGTCACTGTGGAGGCTGGGTTGGCAGGATCACTAAGGTGCTACTGCTGGAGCAGGCTCCCTTGGGGCTTTAAGCACCCTGCAGCCGCTGCTGCACCTGACAGACAGCCGCCTGTTAGGTTTAGGAGGTGGGGGGGTGTTCGAAGCCATCAGAGAGGCTGGACCAGCAGCAGTACTGCACCTCATAGGTGGTTGTTGGCTGTTCCTGATTTCCTCAACTGTCATGAGCTCTCTGCAGTCTCCTATAACTGTTGTTGTTGTTTTTTAACCTCAGAACACTGAGCTCTGCAGCTGACCAATCAGAGAGTGAGGGGTGCAAGGAGGCAGCAGCCTGGCAGCCACATAGGAGTCAATGGGGGGAGCACATTTTACCCCTTTTTACCCCCTTAGGGGTCAAATTTCTTTAAAAAATCCCTTCTTAGTGAGCACCTACATCATGGTAGGAGCGCTCTCCCTGAATTTGGTGTTTCTAGGCCCAGCGGTTTGGCCTGGGCATTGATTTACGGTAAAGGGACTTTCTTTTATATATATAGAAGTAAGGAATAAGAATATTGGTATTCCATCTCCTACTGTAACCATGTGATGCCAATTCTTCATAGGAAGAAGCAATTGCTTAAAACAAAACAGAAACACCATCACCCCTGATAACAGCTTAAACATTCAGAAACACTTCCTGGTGCTGCTCAAAGGGTTCATTCTGCAGTTACAGCCACTGCCTTAAACAAGAAATTCTGATGATCATGTTCATCAAATCATCAATGATATAAAATGGCTCCAATTAAAATATAGCTATCGTTCCTCCCTTAGGCAGCACTTGGACTGCTGTTCATTTCCGTCCTGCTGCCTCCTGGCTTGCAGAGTACGGATTTTGTTAATCTTTGCCAGTGGCATGAATAATACCTAGTCTAATCTTTCCAAGCCAGCAATATTGTACAGGCTGATGCTGGCAATGACCGAACCTCTGAGCTCACAAGGGAAAAAAGTGATCGCTGATGAGGCCTCAGAGGCAGATCCCATTTTTTTTCTCCCCTTAAGTGAATATCCTAGAGACAACATTACTTTGCACTATGACAGAGCTTTTCATCAAAGGATCTGGACATGCTTCATAAGTTTTAATTACATTTTTCAACAACTTTCTCTGGTGAATCTGTAGAATTATCTCAGTGTTACAGATGGGACATTGGGTCATCCAGAGGTAAGAAAGCAGCAGAAATACACATTGTGAATGATCTTGATCACTTTTGGTCTGGCTTTTTTTCAGGCTGTAGCACAGACAGTTTCAGTCAACCACTTAGAAGAATGAAGATGGTATAGAAGCTTCAGCTGGATCAGCGAAAATATTACAGCCATTTTATACCAGTTTCATTGGAGACCAAAGGACCCAGTACAAAGGTCTGATGATGAGTTGTAAATCCTTAAGTCACCTGGGTACAGAGTAACTGTTTGCAACTGGTATATTCTGAAATCAGCTGGACTACTTTTAGGGAATTTTGGCTTAGAAAATTGCTGGAGATTTGTGGCCAGTGCCTGGGGAGGGATTTCGAATTCTCCTAGGCTCTATGGCATGCCATAGGGTCCACCCCCCTGAAAGCTACCATTTTATTCATGGGGAACTGATCTCTATAGTCTAGAGATCACTTCTGATTCTGTGAGAACTCCAAGTCCCACCTGGAGATTGGTAACCCTAGAAACTGTATTGAAAGAATTCTTATGAGAAATCCCAGATGGGGAGTCCAATACATATGAACATGTATGAAGTCTGTGATAGGCTCTGTGGAACTCACTCCCTCTGCACAGGAACCTTCCTTACACCAATGGGTTTTTTTTTAATTTATTGAAGACCTTTTAAAATTACATTTATGCAGATGCTATAAGATGCTTTTAGTGGTAGCTGTTTATTTTATGATAACATTGTGTGGCTTTAAAAATGTTATGTAAGCCACCTCAATTATTTATCTTAAATAGAAATATTGGATCCAAATATAAATAAATAACTAAATACTCTCAACAGAAGGTAGAGGGAGGGGGGATTGAGGGAACAATTATGCTGAGTGTTGTTTGTCTTTATTTGATATATCTGCTTGTCATATTTCCTTTCTGCAGAATGTGACAAATAGTCTATCAATGGGAATGGCCACAACTTGAGGCTTTTAGTTCATTTACCCTTTTCAGAACATCTCTTTATTTGTTATTAAAGTAATTTTACAGATTCAAATTATAAAACAAACTAAGCAAGGACAATAAAAGAAAAGAAAAACACATTATTGGGTCTAAGCTACTACCAGTCTCCTGTCCGGATAAATCCTCTATGGATGCTTAAGTAATTAAAATCCTGATTTTTTAAAAAAATCTGAACCACATATACTTTCTTTGGTTCTTTCTTTTCACAGGCTTTTCCAGATGTCTCATCTCACCATCAAAAGCTGTCTCTTCATAGTTCTAAACCCTTCCACACCAAGTGATCCTAGAATCTTTAAAATTCTTACTAATCAAAGTTATAGCTCATCAATACAGTTTATCACAGACAAGCAAAATAATGACCAGTCACCTCAAATTTCCATACCTCTTCAGCCAACAGAAACAGAATTTTGCTGAACTGTTTTCGCTAAGCTCTCTCCCTCAACTCCTCCCCTAATAAACTTACAATTTATTTTGCAAATTTGGTATTTGAGCAAAAAAAACCCACTCTTTTTTAACAAGGAATAATTAACAATTATTCTTATTGTAAGCTAACTTTCCCCATATTGGTGAGGTTGGTTCAATATACCAAAAGCCACTGAGAAAGCTGCATCTAAAAATGATCACATGAAATGTCCATCAGTTATTGCCGTTTCAGCTGTAAAGAGGCAAAGAGCAGGGCTGGAGGGCACTTTTAAGTGAACTGAACAGGATCAAGCTATTTTAGACTGCAGCACAATAAGCCAAGTATTTTGAGTTGAGGGAGTTCCTCCTTGTATCATTTCTATGACAGCTGCCAAACCAGGGCCTACTGGATTACTTTCCTCAGGGAGCCAGTGTGGTACGTAACACCCCTTCAAAATATAGTAGAGAGTTTGACAAACCTACTCTACATACCACGAACAAGGTAACTCATACTATAGTATTCCACATTACTATGTATGGGTGTGAAAGCTGGACAATGAAGAAAACTGACAGGAAAAAAGTTGATTCATTGGAGATGTGGTGTTGAATGAGAGTATTACAGAAACCATGGACCATCAGAAAGACAAATAAGGGGATTCTAAATATGGAACAACTGATTGGTTTAGCGTAGGAAAAGGAGTACGACAAGGATGTATATTGTCCCCTTGCTTATTTAATTTATATGCAGAGTACATCATGCGAAATGCCAGCCTGGATGATTCAGAAGCCAGAATTAAGATTGCTAGGAAAAACACCAACCACCTCAGATATGCAGACGATACCACTCTAACGGCAGAAAGTAAAGAGGACCTAAAGAGCATCTTCTTCAGAGTAAAAGAGGAGAGCTCAAAGGTTGGCTTGAAACTCAACATCAAAAAAACTAAGATCATGGCATGTGACCCTATCACTCCTTGGCAAATAGAAGGAGAAACCGTAGAAGCAGTGATAGACTTCACGTTCCTGGGATCCCAGATCACTGCAGACGGTGACTGCAGCCATGAAATTAAAAGACGCCTGCTCCTCGGGAGGAAAGTGATGGCAAATCTTGACAGCATATTAAAAAGTAGAGATATCACCCTGCCAAAAAAAGTCCGTATGGTCAAAGCAATGGTATTCCCAGTAGTACTGTATAACTGCGAGAGTTGGACTATAAGAACGGCCAAGCGCCGAAGAATAGATTCTTTTGAATTATGGTGCTGGAGAAGACTCTTGAGTCCCCTGGACTGCAAGGAGATCAAATCAGTCAATCCTAAAAGAAATCAACCCTGACTGTCCCCTGGAAGGACAGATACTGAAGCTGAAGCTCAAATACTTTGGCCACCAAATGAGAACGGAGCATTCACTGGAGAAGACCGTGATCCTGGGAAAGATTGAAGGTCAAAGAAGAAAGGGATGGCAAAGGATGAGATGGTTAGACAGTGTAATTGAGGCCATGAACATGGAATTAAGCAAACTCCAGAGCACGACGGAAAACAGGAGGGCCTGGTGTGATGTGGTCCATGGGGTTGCAAAAGTCGGACTCGACTGTGCGACTGAACAACAACAACAGAAAAGATCAAATCAAGCCTGAACTTTTCTTAGAATCTAAAATGACTAAACTGAGGCCATAGTAATAAAGGCACAGTATTATTGAGGCACAGCAATAAAGAATTAAGATAAAATTTGCTCTTAAAATAAGGGTTTCAGCTATAGTTCTAAGCTGAAGGACACTACCACCTTCTTTATGCTGTGAAAATACATTAACAAAGGCTCTTCCTCATTTTTTTAACTTGTCAAAAATGTTGCCACGTGTCCTCAGGGTGACAAAACCACTTATTTTCATTTTATAGTTCTCATCCCCCTAAGCGTCTGTTCAGTGGCATTTTTGATAGACAGGAATATGAATGTGTGAATCTTTACGGGAATTCTCATACTTGATTGCAAAATCAATAGTGAATAAAATGTATATGTATCATGATCATCACAAAAATGCTGATGAACCGTCCTCAGATTTCCAAGAATTGTCATGATAATGAATGGCTGTCCCAGATTTATACAAGGTTGTCTTTTTTCCCTCCTCAGAACTCTATTGATTCAAATATAAGAAAAATCATCAGTTCTGATTTAGGATTCAACTTGAAACAAACAACAGCTGTCTTACTGCCAGCACATTCTACAAGCAATGTCTCACTTTCTCAGTCCTATCAATAAAATTGCCCCACACGCTCCCAGGTGGATATCTAGGAAAGCCCTTGACAAAGCATGTTACACTACTAGAATCCATGCCAGTTCTCCATTGTCTTCCTCGCATAATTCAACATACTGTTTTGACTTACAAGACCAAATGGGCTTGCCTTAGAAGCTGCTTCCTTTCTTTTGTCCCTTAGAGATGTTTAAGATCAACCAGGAGAACCCTTGTAATGATTCCCAAGTCTGAGTGCCTGCATCTCTTCCAAGGAATTCCTTCCTCTATGGAGTCTTTCCAGTATTGCAGATCCTCCTCACTTGGACTCACTTTAGTGACATGGATGGTGACTGTTAATTTCTTTGTGTTGTGCAATATTATATATTTCAATTTATTGAGAAGGGATTTTCCCCCAGAGAAACAGATAAGCCAAGTAAGAAAAAAAATTCCACATTTCTTAATGATCAGCATTTTGATCCAGATAGCACTCAATCATATGTCTCATTTCTCCATCCATTTCACTGATGTGATCAGAAGAGTTACCTCTTAAGATCTTAGAAAAAGTCAACTCCTATGTAGAGAAAAGTAGATCAGTCAGCTGCTATTGCCTTTCTTTTTTCTGGGGTTCTGGTATGTCTACTCTGTTTAAGCTGATTTGATGACATCTGTACATGAGGTGCATGTCAAAATCTGCAGGTACCAGTGGGAAATGTACGACTTATACAACCAAGTCATTTTGGAGAGCATGATAAGTAATGTGGAGGCTGACAAACTGAAGCAGAAACAGGGAAATTTCTTAAAACACAGAACTGATTTGACAGCTTAGCCAATTACATCTATGTGCCCTGTGACAACAATTAGCTCAGAGAAAAATATACATGGACATGTCTCTCAAAGATGCTTTTAAAAAAGAGAACTTACTACATAGAGGGCACAACTTGCAGCTTTAGCTGTTCTAAATTATTTTACTAATGTCAATTTCCTTTGAGATTATGCAATTTAAAACTTGATATAGTGGAGTTTACCTCTACAGAGGCAAAGAGGATAATTGCTACAGGTTTATGGAAGAGAGATCAAAACATCAGAAAACCTCTTCTGGTAAAGCATGCCCCAAATAAAAATACGTGCAACTTTTGAAACTTACCTGCTCATGATGACTGTCACTAAGCAGTTTGGACTAATACCACTTCGTTCACCCACATGCTAGAATTACCCAATCAACTGATTTGTTATTTGAAAACCACATGCAAAATTGCTACCTAAAGAAATCTTTTGTCCTGGTGAGCTGTGATCAACCATCATCTTCTTCCTCAAACTACTGTGGCAAGTAATTGTTTTCTAGTGAAACCAAGGGGTGTACGTGACATATATTTTAATATGGCTAAGCTAAATTAGAGTCAATTTTCACAAACATTTTCCTCAGTACCCGTGTCGCCTAATCTAACTGGCTATGTAGTGTCATGATGTCATATATGTAATCCATAACTGACTAGGAGCAGAAAGGAGGAAACATTCAGGTGGTGATGCATAATGTGTAAGCAGCTCTGAAGATGTGCACATGTGAAAAGGAAGCTGAACCATCACAAAGAACATAGTTTACAGTGTAATCCTAAGCAGAGTTACACCTTTCTAAGTCCACTGACATAATTGGGTTTCAAAAGATGTAATTTTGCTTAGAACAACACTGCTAAAGTCTGCTTATGGGACATATTCACAGTTAAAAAGGAGAAAGCATTGCATTTTGAGGGCATTCCATGGGCAGACTGGCCACTGTTCTAGTGGACTGATGACCTGGGATCTGCCCACAACTAAGGCCACTTTGCCTGAGCAATACAAGGGAGAGCAGCTGTTGTTGTAAACATACTTCCTCCTCCCCTCATCGCGTGGAGGAACAGGGCAAGGGTGGGTGGGGTCAGGTGGGGCAAGGCCTTTTCCAGGGCAGTTTTGCCACACACACACACACACACGTCTCCTCAGGACATTCTTTGACTGAGTTCAGACTGGCAGTTTGGCCCGATATAGGCACGTTTCACAAACGAATTAAAGGGGCCGGTTCACACAGCCAGAACTGTCAGGCATTCCCCAGCCATACTCAACCCATCCTATGATGATTCCCTACCGCGTTAAAAAAGTACCAGGTGAAAGCGGTAGCAAACCCTGGAGAGCGCGTTGATCCCGCTCCCCAGGAAGTGTGCATGCTAAAAGCCGCAAACAAGCCGCATTGTTGTGCCTATGTGCCTATGCGCATAGGCGCATGTTGCCAGAGTGGAAAAAAGCCACTTATAGCCATACCTCCACCAGGGGTGGGCCAACAATGTGAACGCTCCTTTGCACCTTCTCCCTGGTATGCTTCCGCATCAGTAGGTGCAGTGCAACTGGGAATCCCCGGCACATCTTGGTCCGAGTCTTTTTGTCCCGCCTCCCTCGCACTTCATACTGCCAGTCTGTCCTCAGCCTTTGTGCTTACAATTCTGTCTCATAAAACCTATACTAATACTAACCCACAATTATGCATCATGTTACTCATACAAAAACACAGACAAATCACTGTCCACACCAGCATTTGTGCAGTAAAGCCACGTTTCATTCACTGAATTATGGGTAATATTTACAGTTCTGTATAACATGCAATGCACAATCCCCCCAGAAGAAAACAGAATTACATTTGCACAATCCATGTGCATTGCTAGCCCCAGTTCTATCAAGGAAGTTATAGCTTATAGGTTACTGCAGAATGGAGCGCATATAGTTTGTATCCAGAGGAGTGAGGAGATATCATTAAAATGGACACAAGCTCAGGCCATGAGTGCATAGGGATCACTTCATACAAACAACTTCCAATGTTTATAGGTCTTTGGAGCTCACTCTTGGAGCTCAGTTGACCCAACTCGACTGAGCTTCCAGAGTGAGCTCTGAAGGGTTTTATATGCCCTTGTAATAAATTTTATTTATTGATTGATTTTATTGATTTTTATCCCGCCCTCCCGGCTTAGGCTGGCTCAGGGCAGTTTACAGCACAATAAAAGTTCTAATAATACATAAAACGCAATTAATTACTTAATACAATTTCTAATAGATAATAATACAATAATATAAAACAACATTAAAATCAAACATAATATTAAAGTGTTAGCTAGGCCCCATCCAGAAGGGGTCTCTGAAGGTCTCGAAAAGCCTTCAGAGCTCACTTGAGTTGGGCTGCCCAACTTGACTGAGCTTTAAGAGTGAGTTCCGAAGGCCTTAAAAGCCTTCAGACCTCACTCTCGGAGCTCAGTTGGTTCAGCCCTACCTGGAGGTCGGCCCGAAGGCTCGCTCTGGTTGGAGCAGCGGGCTCAGATGGCATTTAAATACCTTTGAGGCTCACTTCCAGTTGGGTAGCCCAATCCAGAATTGGGCTCCAATGTCAATTAAATGCCTTTGGAGCTCACTCAGGTTGGTCATGGTGAGCTCTGAGGGCATTTAAATGCCTTTGGAGCTCACTTCCAGGTGAGGGCTCCACAAACATCCAAATCACAAACTGGTTTGTGCAATGGAGAAGTTCGTGGAAGTTCATGGTTCAGGGTTCATGAAAACCCCCGAAACACAAACCTCCACTTTTCCAGTTTGTGCTCATCCCTATTTGTGTGACACCCAGATCTTAGTATTTATATAGACTGTTACATTGTTCAAATAGTACCTGTATAATACATGGATTTGGCATAAAGTAAGATCCCTCGAATATGTCTTGAAAGCATGATGGTGGAATGATGAAATCCACCCACAATGCTTCCCTTACCTGGCACTGAGGCTGCTGAGAAGATAGCATTCTGAGTCAGCTTCTTTCATTGTTTCTGCAGCAGGGAACAGAAGCCCATATCCAGTCACAATTTTCCCCCAGCCCATCCATCAGTGGCTTCTCACAGCCCTGTAAATCTTTTAAACTGAACACTACTTTAGTTGAATAATAAATCACCTACAGTAGAGACTAGAAAGGGGCAGAGGGAGAATACCTTCATACTGAGAAAGCATCTAAGTCTTGTGTTAAATTTTATGGCAAGATTCTTTGAGGCTTCCAGGTTACATCAACATTCAAAAGAAGTTGAATAAAGCTGAACACTTGTACTGCACTAGCATCTTTTTATACTTTGCAAAACAGTTATATATGGAAAACAATGCTTTAAATAAAATTCCCACCAGATATAATTGTTTCAAAATTGAACAAAGACTAGAGACAGAAAAAATCTTTAAAAAACAAAACAAAAAACTTTTGAAGTTAATTATAATGGTTTCCTTGCTTTCCTTAAAATACTTGGTTATGTGAGCACTGCAACATTAAACGTATATTTGTTATCAAACATCCATTATAAACTGGCAGATATGGAGCAGTAGCTATTGATGGCCTCCTCTGCTATCTCCTCAATTGTCCATTGGGTTTCAAAACCTGATCATCTTGTCAGAGCCTAATCAAGGCATCCCATCTTGCCTTCTTCTAACAGCTAACCCACATTTTCCAGAGATGTGAGTGGGCATGATGGGAAAAGGAACAGAAAGATCCATCCATGCAGCAATTGGATACCACACATGCACCTGTTTATAGACCATTATAATTTTGATAATGAGGATTAATCCTCAGAGATGCTCTTGTGTGGTATGGACTTGATTTCAAGTTCAGTTATTTGTTGCACTTGCATCCACATTTCTGAAAGAAACTCTGCAGGTATTTCAGCCTCAATGGAACCAATTTCAGTCTCATTGTAACCAATCACAGAATCATAGAGTTGGAAGGATCCATACAGACCATCTAGTCCAACCCCCTGCCCAATGCAGGACCAGTCTAAAGCATCTCTGACCAGGGGACTTTTTGTAGAAAAAGAGCTGCCGGAGCTCATTAGCATAACTCATTAGCATATGCCACACCCCCTGACATCACTGGAAGTGTGTCATAAGGCCACACCCCCTGACATCACCAGAGGTGTGTCATAAGGCCACACCCCCTGGCATCACTGGAACCTCTTGATGACTGTTTTTTGTTTCTTGTCCTTGGCCCTTTCAGTCTGCTGGTTATGGTCCAGCTCCCCCTCTTCCTGTCACATGACTCTGATATCACATCCCGGGATGCTCCTTTGTGAGCGACTGGCATTAAAGCTATGAGTGAGCAACTTGGCTACTGCATAAATTAGTTTGCTCTGGAGGAATCTTTCCTGAATTAAGACAAAAATGTATGAGCCGGAGGCTAAAAAACTGTTAGCTACCTTGCATTTAGAGGAAACACTGGACAAAACCCAGGTGCCCTCAGGAGGTCCACCAGCAGGTCCAAAACTCCAGGAGACCTCCCACTCTTGGCCCCCAAGCACCAAGAATACAGAGCATCCCTTGCTCCAGACATAAGAACATAAGAGAAGCCAATGCTGGATCAGGCCAATGGCCCCTCCAGTCCAACACTCTGTTACACAGGGGCCAAAAATACCAGGGACCATCAGGAGGTCCAGCAGTGGGGCCAGGACACTAGATGCCCTCCCACTCTTGCCCCCCCAAGCACCAAGAATACAGAGCATCCCTTGCCCCAGACATAAGAACATAAGAGAAGCCAATGCTGGATCAGGCCAATGGCCCCTCCAGTCCAACACTCTGTTACACAGGGGCCAAAAATACCAGGGGCCATCAGGAGGTCCAGCAGTGGGACCAGGGCACCAGAAGCCCTCCCACTGTCCCCCCCAAAGCACCAAGAATACAGAGCATCCCTTGCCCTATACATAAGAACATAAGAGAAGCCAATGCTGGATCAGGCCAATGACCCCTCCAGTCCAACACTCTGTTACACAGGGGCCAAAAATACCAGGGGCCATCAGGAGGT
>NW_015164183.1:1941103-1970734 GCF_001447785.1 Gekko japonicus
GTGAAGCAGCGATGGGGGGGGGCTCGTGCTGGCCGCTCTGCTCGGTTTGCTGCCGCCACTGTTGGACAAACTGGTCAGGCTGGTGTGGGGACTGGAGTGCTTGCTGGTGTCACTCGCCATGCTAGCGTAGCTGGAGTGCGGGCTAAGCGCTGCCTCAATGGCACCCTGCACCACCAAGCTGCCTCGCGGGCTGGCCAGAGGGCCGGGGAAGTGGCCACCCACCTCCGGACCGCAGCACGTCAAGCCTCGCGGGCTTGCCCCACCGCCGCCGCCTTTGCAGCACGGGTAGCCCTCAGCTGAGTAGCGTTTATAGCAAGGCAGCACCACCTCAGAGCACGGACATGGGCCGTCCTCACAGCCGCCATCGTTCAGCGAGTGCAACGGGACCAGGCATGGTGTCGGAGCTCCCTCCCCCGATGGTAGTGCCAGGTAGGAGGACCCAGGGAGCCCGCACCACCGTTCAGCTGCCTCTTGGCCCGTGAGGCATCCTGCCTGGCTTGGGGGGGGGGGTCGGAGAGCGGGAAAAGCGGGGGCTGCTATGTGGAGAGCTCCCCCCACCTCAACCTCCAGCCTCAACTAAGTTGTTCAAGCCAGTCAATGGCGCGCTGCGCGGAGGAATTTGCACTTCGAGCTTTTCCTGCCTTCTTCTCCCCCTTCTCTCTCTCTCTCCCCCCTTCCTTCCACTTCTCCCCACCCCCGGAATGGCACCGAGACCTGCTGCAAGGAACCGATCCCTGGGCTTGCTCTGGAGGGCAGGAAGGAAAGGATGAGGAACGCGGCCACCGTAGCTCTGGCCTCTGCGAGAAGCCTTTGTGCGGGCAGGGAGAGACGCAGGCCAGGGAGGGACTTCTTTGTGTGGGGCAGGAATGCGAGGAGGAAGGAGACGGGGCGCTGCATCCCTCTGGAATGTAGTTAATACTGAAGCCAAACAATGACTTTAACCAAGCCGGGGAGGGGGGGATGGAGAAGGAGCCGCTTGGGAGCTGCTGCAGCTCGCAACTCCCCCCCCGCCTTACATTCTCTTCATGTGACTGCTTCTGTGCCTATTTTCTGCATCCAGAGATTGGAGGGGGTTCACTTAAAAGCAGCGGGCTAAGAGAGGTGGGGTCCTTTGTGCTTCTCTCTCACACACACACGGGAAGAGGCACAGAGAGCGAATCCTGGCTCCAGAGCCGAGCCCAGGTGTATTGCTTGGCACAAGCTTCAGACGGTCGTCTCCATTCAAAGGCAAAAATGGGGCACGACTGGGGGGCTAGCCCAATTGAAAAGAAGGCATCTTTCAAGTCCAAAATGCTGAAGTATAGGGCTCCTGGAGGGATGAGGGTCAGAATTGTTTAAGGGTTCGGGACCACAGGGTGAAGGGTTACTGTTCTAGAGTTCACAGCTCTGAGATCTTGGACTGGACGAAAATCAGGGTTTGCTGGATCATCAAAGGGCTTAGGAACCGGCAGGATAGGGGTGTTCCAGCTAAATTCACAAGGGAACAAGATCCCTGCCTGCAGGAGTCGAGAAAAGTGCTTTGTTAGGACTCTGCGAGCATCATCACGGATGGGATAATGGCGGATTCGAACGGGAGCTGCATTTGGCTTCAGGTCGACAATAATTGGAGGGTGGTGTTTGGCATAGCCTGGCGGGTTGTGTTCAGCCCACACATTCTAATATTAGCTGCGGAAGTATTCTTTGTCACTGCTAAGGAGCCCTCGGCTATCTTCACAGCTCCACTGGTCGAAGGCATACTGAAATTCATCGGGTGCTCCATCAAATTCATCCCGGTCATCTAGGTTCCCATCAGCAGATTCTTCCAGGAGTACCTTGGTGGGGGTAGCAGGAGTCTTGGGGTAGCAGGACTTGTTACAGAGCCTCCATTCTTCAGTGGCATCTACCTCAAGGGTGCACATCACTCGGGTTTGGGAGAGCCATCTCCAGGCTGCCATCTGGGGTATCAAAGGTAAGGGTGGCTCTCAGCTTGCTGAGGAGGTCCCAGCCCAGGAGATTGATGGGGCAGTCAGGGTTCAAGAGAAATTTATGTTGGACCCAGTGGCCTCCTAGGACACACTCTCAGGATTGTAACAGGGGCAGTCTGACTTCTTTTCCTGCCATACCCACAACAGTCTTCGTTTTAGAACTTACAGGGGCCACTGGATGGGTTACAAGGGAGAGTTCGGCTCTGGTGTCGATCATAAAGGACACAGGCTGGCCATCGACTTGCAATGAGACCATAGGTTCCTGGGAGCCTGAGGACAGGGAACCTGGTCTGGCCTAATCACTTTCATCCTCATGCAGGCCAGCCATTCTGACGAAGGCCCAGTCTTCTTCCTGTCCAAGGTACACTTGCCCACCGGGGTAATAGTGGCCTCTCTGGATAGTTCCTGACCTGGCTCCTTGACTTCTCCCAGGACCTCCAGCCCCTTGGACCCGGGGGGCACCTCTTCCATTCCTCCGTGACCTCTGGGGGGTGCACCACTACCAGGGCCTCTGTAGTTGATGGGCATTTTGGCCGGACAGTTTATTTTCCAATGTCCGTTTTCGTGGCAATAATTGCAAGTGGTTCTGCCCCTGCCCTGTTGGAATTGGCCCTGTGGGAATGGGACCCTCATAGGAGCGGTGGCAAACTGAAATCCCGGTCCGTTAGCTGGGGCTGGCTGGTTTGGATACCCTTCATTGGAGCCCTGGAGCATGGCTGCAAGGAGGGACGCCTTCTTCATCATTTTGGCTTCTTCCTATTTTTTTTCCTTCTTTGTCTCGGTTGATGAAGACTTTTGGGGCAATCTCAAGGAGCTGAGTTATGTTCAGTCCCTCAAATCCTTCATGCTTTTGTAACTTTAGTCTAATGTCTGGGGCTGCCTGGCCGACAAAGGAGGCATTAACCATGGTACGGTTAGTGGCATCTTCAGGATCAAAGGGCGTGTAAAGCCGATAGGCTTTGTATAGTATCTCAAGGAAGGTGTAGGGGGGCTCATTAGGCTCTTGCATAACATCCCTCACTCGGGCCAGATTCATGAGTCTTCGGCCGGCATCTTTGAATCCTTCGAGGAGAAGGCCCCGATAAGTCTGAAGGCGGGTGTAGTCTGCAGGAACATTGGGGTCCCAAGTGGGAGGTGTTTCAGGGAAGACCTCCTGGAGATAGGTGGCTAGAACTGCGCCATTAGGAGCAGTGCGCTCGGCAGCCTTACGGGCGGCCTCTAAAATCCGGCGCCTCTCTTCTGGCGACAGAAGAGAAGATAGGAGCTGGTGACAATCTTGCCAGGTGAGTAAATGAGAGGCCATGATCGTGTTTACAAGTTCTGTCATTGGCCTTGGATCCTTAGAATAAGGAGTGGTCTGGGACTTCCAGTTACACAACTCCACTGTTATGAAAGGGAAATAGACATAGGCCATGTTATCCCCATTGCCAGTTGGAACTTGGCGGAGCGGGCACATTGTACTGGCACTTGGCTTGGCGGCACCAGCCGGGGCTTGTGTCGGTGGACTGGCCACCACCGCAAGGGGTGCAGAGGCTGGGGGTGGCAACATCAGTGGTGCCTCTGGAGGTTGCTGCCGTATAGTTGGGCAAGCAGGATGAGGCAGGGCTTCTAAAGCTTCTTTGGCTAGAGCCATCAAAGATGGAGGGGTCTGAAGGTCGGGATCACTGAGACTAGCAGCCTCAGATATGGTGGAGAGGCTCGGTCTGCTCACATGCAAGTGCCAGGTTCCCTTTGAAGGCTAAGGGTCGAGGTTTGTTGTTGTTGGGGAACGGGACTGCACACCTCCGTGCCATCCTCTTGTAAAAGACGGAGGGGTGGAATAGATTATTAAGGACTTGCTGTTAACCCTGCCATAGCTGCTGGTTTTCCAGTCGGGGTATCATATATCTGAGGGTAGATGGAGGAGACAAGGCTGTCTTCCTGGCCACTGGGAGACTTGGGGGTGGCAGATGGACCCTCAACTTCCTGAGGCTTCTCTGGGGAGCAACATTGCTTAGCTTGAAGTTCTGCCCTCTTGGTCTTGGACCGTGTCATCACCGGGCTTGGGGGCAGAAAGACCCATGTTGCTTGGCACTGCCGTGGTTGATGTGGTAAGCGTCGGGCCACAGAGGAGGAGGAGGAAGGAAGTCCTCCTCGGGTGGAATTAACAAGGAAGCCATGGCTTCGGTCGCTCCTCGGGTGGAATTAACAAGGAAGCCATGGCTTCGGTCGCTGCCCATGGGACCTTGGAGCGTAGGGCGCAGAGCCGGGGAGCCTTTGACACGGCTTTCTTAGACTTCAGTAAGCTCATGGACTGGAACTTCTTAACAACTGAGGGATGTTCGTCAGCATAGGAATACCACGAGTCAATATAGGGAAATTGATCTGGGTGGTCACCACTCGGGTCAGTGACTGCAGCAAAGACTCTTCCTAGTAAGGCAAGGTCCATTGAGCCTTCAGGGGGCCAGCCGACTCCAAAGTCAGGCCAGTCTATGGTACAGAGAGTCTCCAGAAAAGTAGGGCTGAGGGGATCGTCCCCACCATAATCTCCACTAAAAATATCATTAAAGTTCTTAAGCATAAACTGTAGGGGCGTAGTGGGCTTTGCCTGACTCCCACCCATGACAGAACACAGTAGACAAATAAACAGACAAAAGGTAGGGGAACGAGGGGCCGGTAAGGGGTCCGGTTGATCCTGAAACAATGAGGAAGTCCCTGACCACAATCGCTGCCCTCGGTCAGCGGCCGGATCGAGCTTCTCGCTGCCCAGAAACGCGCTTAAAGGAGGTCCACACTCGTTTTTGGCTTTCTCCCTTGAATAGCCCTTATCTCTCTGCACCAGGGAGTCCAACCACACACTCACACACACAACAGGCACACTGAAACAGTTTCCAACCCAGATCACTAGGAAGCCACGGCTTCCTTCACTGCCTGACTGAAACTAACCAGATACAGATACGGGGGTGATCAATTCCCGTCTACTCCCGCACAGGGGGAGGCAGATAAACCCAGAATATACTGACCTGTCCTGAAGATTTCGGAATCTCTGGACTGCGTCTCCTTCCCTGGGTTCTCTTAAGCAAGCAACAGCAGGTCAGGGACCAAGGGAGGCGGGAGACTATTGGCTTTCCAAAATAGGAAATGGGCCCTGCCAAGAGTCAACAACACTCCGTTAGCCCCTAAGCCACAGTTGTGGCTTCAAGGGGGCCGCAAGAGCCCGACCTCCGCAAGGGCCGGAGCCCTTGGCTTCCCCCGTGTCATGGCCGAATGCACCAAAAATATAGCAAGGAGGAAGCAGATTGGAGACCACACAGGCTGTGATAAGGAGAGACAGATTATTTATTAAGCGCGCTGATGCACAGCCAAAAGAAACCACAAGGGTCCTTTCACAACAGGGCATTTGCACACTGAATACATACTGACAGGTCTTTATATACCCCACCCTTAACAGCATAGACAAAGAGAAAAAAACTTAGGAAAAAAAGTTTTCTTGGTTACAGGTTGCATTGCAGGGTAAAACATTCTAGCAAGTTATCACGTGAATACATTACTTGACCTGTATGTGAACTTCTAAGGAAGCTACTGTCTCATTTGCGGTCAGCTAGCTTTCCTGTTTAAGGCGTTACTTGTAGGCAGGCTACTTCTGAGCATGCGCCGATACCATAGCAACAAGCTGTTTTTTTCTTTGTGGTTTGTTCACCTACTTGCAAAAGCTTCAGCGTTCCCTTTTTGTCTAAGTGACAGAGGCTAGGCTAAAATGCAATACAAGCTCATAAAGAAGGCCTGAGAGCCAGAGTGGACATTACAGTGGAAGTCCAGGCGGGTCGTACTTCAAGACCATGGAGTGGAATGAAAGCCCCTAGGAGTAGCAGAAGTGGTCTGGGACTGGAATAAGAGACCACGGAGTGGAATGACAGCCCAAGGGTGGAGCAGGAGTGTCCAGGGACTGGAATGAAAGGCCCAACAGTGGAATGACAGTCCCAGGGTGAAGTGGGAGTGTTCAGGGACTGGAATGAGAGACCAAGGAGTGGAGTGAGAGCCCCAGGGTGTAGCAGGAGACTTCAGGGACTGGAATGAGAGACCATGGAGTGGAATGGCAGCCCCAGGGTGGAGCAGGAGTGTTCTTGAATGACTGGCCCAAGAATGGAATGACAGCCCCAGGGTGGAGGAGTATTCAGGGAGTGGAATGAGAGACCATGGAGTGGAATGACAGCCCCAGGGTGTAGCAGGAGTGTTCAGAGACTGGAATGAGAGACCATGGACAGGAATGACAGCCCCAGGGTGTAGCAGGAGTGTTCTGGAGCGGGAATGACAGGCCCAAGAGTGGGCTGGACAAACACTTGTCAGGGATTCTCTTGGCTGGCCTTGCATTGCGCAGGGGTTTGGACTAGATGGCCCATATGGCCATCCAGAGGGCAGCCCCCCTGCTGGAAGTGACATCAGAAGGGGTGGAGCTAGGGAAGTGACATCACTTGACCTTTGGCCTGGAAGTGGCATCACAGGATGTGACATCACAAAAGTGATGTCACATCCTTTCTCCTGGCTCCATCCCCAAAGTCTCCTGGCTCCACCCTCAAAGTCTCCTGGCTCCACCCCCAAAGTACTCAGATATTTCCTGAGTTGGACTTGGCAACCCTAGTACACGACCAAGGGAATTGAGAGCCACTTTTGTCTTCACACCCATTCCGAAGGTGGTGCAAGGTCACTGAGGGCAAGAGGCAAACTGGATGCCTCATGCATCACAAACAATTGGAGTGACAGTAAGGGAAAACACTGTAAAGCCTCCCTGCCTTCCATACTTGGCTTTTTCATGGGTCTGCTACCACCTTGTCCACCCTTCATAAAACAGAATTAACCACTAGATTTCAGCATTCCTGTCAGATGGGCTTAGAGAGGTTCCTTTCTTTGTTAAATAGGCCCTAACTGGAGGTCTCAGAGAGGTTATTTAGGCCTTTAATGAAGATTAAGGTGGTTTAGGTGGCCGACGTTAATTTAGATTGACAAGCATCCTGGGAATTCGTGCCGGGGGGGGGGAGATCTCCCACTTTTCTAACTGATCCCCAGCTGACGAAGAGCAGCTCCCCTGGACAAAATGGCTGCTTTGAAGGGTGGACTCTCTGGCATTGTACCCTGCTGAGGCCTCTCCCTTCCCCAAACCCTGCCATTTCCTGGATCTCCCCCCAAAGTCTCCAGGTATTTTCCAGCCTAGACTTGGCAACCCTAAGCTGACCAGACCAAGGGGGCAGGAGGGAAATCCCTCAATCTGCCATTGTTTGAACCCTCATGCTGAGAAACAGCCTTTCTTTGTGCCAGGAAAGGAAAAGCAAGAACTGGCAGTGTTTCCATTCCAAGTTTGGAGCCAGGGTGGGATTCCCCAAAAGCTGATAACCCTTTAGGCAACCTTTTAGGAACTCTGCACTAAAGGGATGTTAAGAGTTTTTAAAAATGGGGCTGTTTGGCTGTTAATTTAAATAAACCTCAGCTCTATCCATTCTATAAGTCTTATGCTTTCCTTTCAACATATGTGGGAGGGGTGTGTGCTATAATTCTGAGATATGCGGAAATTAAAAAAATATATATTTGTATTTTTTATGGTCTGCACCTTTGAACAATATTAATATAAGCCATAACTTAAGATGGAGAAGGGACAGCAAGTGTGGCCTACTTGTTGCAAAAAGAAGGGAGGTAAAAATGTAATATAAAGGCAAAAATGTCAAAGTAAGAGAGAGTTACATAACGGGAGAAATGAGAAGAAGTACAAAAGGTATGATACTAGTTGGTCTTAACAATTGCCACGGTTGTTTGTTGCAGGCTGAAAAGTTAAGCTGGTTATCTCCATGGGACTTAAGCAAAAGTACTGGTGGATGATCCAGAACATTTTTTTGTAATGCTTAAAACATAATCTGTGTGAAGTTCAATAAAAAAAAAGACTTTTTTTCATCCGAATGCAATGCAACCAGTTCTGCACAGTGGAGACGATCCTTGCAAATGCCTTCTATTCCTCTAGCAGTCATTGCTTTTTTCTCTGATTGTCAACACAGCTCAAATTGATGGGAACATTTTGATCAGCCTTTGCTTCTCAGCCATGACATTTCTATCTACCTAGTACTTGTTGGCGCAACAGGGACATTCAATTCATCACTATTTCTGGATAGGATTAGAAAACCTTATTCCTTCTTTCTTTAATGTCTGGTCCTGCATCCACTGAAAATCAACTGGAAATATCTGGATAACTTCAGCTAGTGAAAAATTACCCTGTTACACAGTTCAAGTTACTATAGCCTCATAACTCTTCAGAAGTTCTACAAAATGCCACATTCTAGCTGTGATTGCATTGTTTTGTTCTAGGAAACTAACTAAAACTATTATGCTCTGTCAAGTTCTAAATTTGGCATGTTTTTATGAATCAACAAATGCTATTAGTCAATAAATGTCATTTGTAGGTATAACAAATCCCCATGCAAGTTAAGGTTTTATGGCTGGCTCCATCTCCTGCGGCTGCCATTTTGTGGCTGAGCCCACCACATTGTGTCAGAATCTGAAATGCTCCCACGGGCTCAAAAAGGTTGGTGACCCCAGTCTGAGGTCATATAAGAACAGTCACCTCCCTGCTCCTTCCTAATACAGCATTCAGCTTTTCAGCTTTTCAGAAACTGGTGAACAACTTAAGGTAACATTGATAGGTGCCACCTTTCCCAGCATCAAGATGGCAGATTATTAACACAGTATCAGTTTTGGATGGTCATACACATGGCTTTGAGAGGAAATGCAATGCCTTTGTGAGATTGTGGCACAAATTCCGTTCAGATTGAAGCATCTTCTACAGCTGCTGGCTGGGGTATTCAGAGGGGATAAAATTCATAACCCATAAAGTGATATCTGCTTGTGCCATCCTGAGAATTAACAAATTCTTTTTAAAAAATCATTTGCGGGTGTAAACAGGAACAAGGGACCATCAGTTATTTTCGTTTGTGGTCATTCCTGTCAAGCTTAGGACTCTCCATGACTTTGCGGCCTGTTCATTTATTGCTTAGCTTTCGTTTCCTTTTACCCATTGTAATCTTACCTTTGCTTGTCATGTAGCATTCCTAAGGGGAGGGTATCTGTTGTGTGAGTGCTGGGGAATAGACGCTGTAATCTTTCTTATGTTGTGCCCCAAGTATTCTTCTCACGGGGAGAGACCTTGGAGATGTCTGTGCTTTGCCTAGGTCATAAGGCAACACATATCTATCCAGGTCGCCATGGTTATGCCAGGAGGGTAGTTGCTGACGTATGAATGGGGGATTTTATGTTTTTACCCAAATCTGGATTGTTCCTGCCAATATTTTCAGTTCTGACAAAAGTTCTTGAACCTACAGCAACATATCCTCAATAAAGCATTACACTGCCTATAGTGTGTGTGAAGAGTGTTTTAGCTGGGGACCTGACAACTCCATAACTTTAAGGCCAAAAAGTATGTGATCTAATCCAGCATTAAATCTCAGTTTAGCATCAGCACAATTGCCATTGTTGAGTTTGGAGAGCTAGTAACTAGCTGTTGCCCACGTTTTTGCCAGTAATGTAGACATGGCCAGGTGTAGGGTGAACAAGGACTTGTGGGTGTTGATTGTTTGTGGGGATGCATACAATCCCCATGTCAGCATCAAACGTTTCTTGCCACTTCTTAGGGAGGAAAGCATGTGCTTTCCCCAAAAGGATCATGAATTGTCTCTTGATGATCTTCAGCAGGTTCTGTGTGACTTTATAGTCTGCAAGTGATTTGAAAAGTATTACACTTCTATGGCTTCTTTTTATAGTTATATGTTTTATGTTTATATCGAATTTGTTTTTACCTTAAATAGCTTTTTTTTTTGGTACAATACATTTTTATTGATTTTTGAAATCTTGATACCTTAAATAGCTTTCTGAAGAAGTGACATATATATATATTAAGCTAACACATCCATTATGGTAGGACCAGTGTGGGATCTGGTTAAAAGCCAAAGACATTATTGTTTATAGCAAATCAGAAGGAAGATTTGCTGGATTCTACTCCTTTGGGGCTGGTCAGCATCAGTTGAACTCTAATGCTGACTGGCATGGGGACAATGGGGATGAAATAAGCCCTTCTCCGAACATGTTTGGTTTTCATTGAGAAACATGCCACAGAAAGATGGCAGCACCCAGCTTAGTGCGCTGCAAGTTGGGGTAATCTGCAATGAGGGTGGAATCAAAAATGTATTGCAGATCAGCTGTAGCAAACCTGGCTCATTTAAACATTAATTGAGTCTCATTCTGCTTTTCTTTAAAGAGTAATAGGGCCTAGAATCCTGGAGCAATGTAGCCTCTCTTGCCATTTGTCCTCTCCTCGCCCATTGTCACAATCTCTTAGCATTCTATGTTAAATATCTATATTGTGGCCAAAGATGATGAGGAAAGCACAGTGAGAAGAGATGGGTTTGTACAGTGTGCCTTGGCATACATATGCATATACTCTGATTATATTTTGAGGACTAACAGTGTGAATTTCAAATTTCTATAAACGGCTTCTGTTTTGTCAATATTATGTTTCCACTCTAGCCAGCAATATGTCAGCGTCTGAGAATTAAGATTTTTTTAAAAAAAGAAGGATGCTTCTGGGAGTAATCGGCAAGGCAGCAGTTGTTGGAATGAAAGTATGGTTGATTCAAGAGTACTGCTGAGTGGCAGATAGGTGTGTTGCCATCACTCCTCCAATCCCATTGACCTTTTCTCTCCACTATCCATCTTGATGACCAGGGCTATCTCCTCTCAGCTAGTCACATGAGGCCCAGAATAAGTTTTGACAGTTTCCAAGATAACGGCTGAGAGCCAAAAGAAAGCAGGCAGGATTAAGCATCACCTCATCTTCGTTTCTTCATGCCTGCTGGTGAAAAGAAACCAAACCCTGTATATCTGTGGCCCTAGGTTAGACTTGGTAAAATGTGATTAGCACGCTCTGTAAGCCGCCCAGAGGCCCTTAGGGGTTAGGGCGGATAACAAATCGAAGTAATAAATAAATAAATAAATAAACCTGTTCCTTGGCCTTAATCACTAATCAGAACCAATCCAACTATTAATGAAGGTAATTAGACACTGGGGATCTACTACGTTAACATTCTGGCCTGAAAAGATCTAGA
This sequence comes from Gekko japonicus, assembly GCF_001447785.1. Lineage (NCBI taxonomy): Eukaryota > Metazoa > Chordata > Lepidosauria > Squamata > Gekkonidae > Gekko > Gekko japonicus. The sequence continues at coordinate 1,952,184 of NW_015164183.1, forward strand.
TTCGCAATAGCATTTTCTACCAAGTGGTTCTCTTGGATCCAGTGTGGACTGCTTTGAGTGTCCTTCCCACATTACTTCCCCTCTCCTTCTGTATTTGATCATTTCCCAGTATCTAGAAACTGCCTTCTTCTCACTGTTAGCCCATCAGGGATGTACCTTTCCACTCTCCATATATGGAGAGAAAATAACCTGGGGGGGGGGAACAGAAGCCCATGGCCCTATAATTGAAGCCAGAATATATCCAGCCTACTCTCATTGTTCTGTCTTGCTGTGTACCCAATGCACCTTGCTATGCTCAGTCCTGTCATTAGGGTTGCCAGGTCTTACCGGCTACCAGTGTTTGTGTGGGGGGTCCTTCTCCCAGTCCAGGATTTCTTCGGTGCATGCGTGAAGTGTGCGCACTGCAGTGGCGTCACCTGGACGTGACATCATCACACAGGGCACACTGTGGGCGGGGCCCCTATCATTCGAGGAAAAACCACAGCATTTTTCCTTGAACGGTAGAGTGTCTTCCCACAACATGCCCTGCACAATGACGTCACCTCCAGGTGACGTCATTGTGCCAGGCACGTTGGCGTGAACATGACACTTTGGGGGCAGGGTTTTCCCCACTGGCTGGATCCAGGCTGGTGGATCGGGGGACCTGAAAGCAGGCAAACCCCCGCCCTCAGCAGAGGAATGCCAAGCCTACCTGTCATTCATGACTAATTCTCTTTGACCGGTAAAAGACTGCCTCTGACTTGTGAGTGCCAGGGTATCCATTTCATGACACACTGTCCTATGTCTCTGCTGCATTTTCTCTTAGAGTACTCTATTGGTTTTTGGTGGCTGGATATTTAGGACATCTACCTCAAGAACTGGACCTGCACCTGAAACCAGCATGGCTAGCCATAAGGCCCTGTTTTACTTCTTTACTTGGCCTGTTTTCACTCTTCTAGATTGATACATGTTGCATTTGGAATATTTGCATCTTAATGGAGGTCTTATAATATTACATATTATTATTGTATGCTTGATATTCCTGTGACTAATTGTGTGGGTTATTTTCCTCAATAATTGTAAAATTATCACATAAACAACTAAATGTCCTGTGGAAAACATACAGCTGAATAGTTCAACACAAACATGACAACCAAGCCAAATGACTTTGATGGAAGTTCCTTTGTCTCACACATGATGAGTTTCAAAATGGACTTTGTGGGGGTCAAAATTCATGATGCAGAGCAACATTAAGCCTGTGCAGTAGCTGCTTGTCCTACAGGGCAATGTAACACCCTGGGAATAACCAACAAGTAAGTTGCAGTGGAGGAGTGCTTTTCAGCATACACAACTATGTATGGGGATCTGCTAAACCAAATCTTTTCAGTCACTGTAGAAGAGACATGTATCCCTTGGGTCATGTTTGAGTCATTAAAGTGACTATTTGTCAAGTATGGAAACGGTTGTAGTTTGTTTCTTCCTTGCACCTGACTATGCAGATGTATGTTTTGGCCAATGATAGATTGCAATTGCAATCCTAAACAGAGTTATCTAAACCCATTGTCTTCAATGGATTCAGAAGGGCATAACCGTATTTAGGATTGAATTATGCAATGCATTACATTGAGTACACTGAATACATTGTATTGTCTACTTTTTTATGTGTGCATTTGGCGGCCTCTATCCTGAACTGATCACATAACTAATCATAAGATTAGCGAGGTACACAGGCAGTAAAGAAAGGAACACAGAGAAATCTACATAGTAAGCCTCAACTCTAAAATCTCAAATGGATTTTTCCCTTTTTAGCTATGTTCCTCTTAATACATAGACAGATAGGTAGCCAAAGCATTTGCAAGTAGTTTAAACATGCAAGAAAGAACTCAGTTGTATGAGAAAGCAGTCTGACCAGGAGGGAAATAATCTAGTCATATAAATGGAAAAGTCCACATTTTTTAAAGAGAGCCAGCATGGTGTAGTGGTTAAGAGTGGTTGACTCTTATTTGGAGAACCGGGTTTGATTCTTCACTCCTCCACATGAAGCTGGCTAGGTGACCTTGGGCCAGTCACAGTTCTCTCAGAACTCTCTCAGCCCCACGTACCTCACATGGTGACTGTTGTAGGGAGAAGAAGGGAAGGCAATTGTAAGCTACTTTGAGACTCCTTAGTGTAGAGGAAAGTGGGGTATAGAAACCAACTTTTCTTCTTTTCAGACATATTCAAACAATTTGGCAACTAATTAGTCCCCTGATCGCATCTAGCAAACAAGACACATGACACAAGAGCATCACTGCTAACAAAGTTTATCAGTCTGAGCCCTACCTAGTTCGTATCACGTAATTAATGCACATTTACAATATTGAATTCTGGTACACTGTTTTGTAAAAAGACCAAGTGTTAACTCTTCTGCTTCACCACTATTTATAACTCAACATTATTAATGCAGTCATAAATTATTTTTCATGTAGTAATTTATTTATCCCTTTTCTACTACTGTAGCAGGTGGCAATTTAAATTTGAACCATTCACTTGGATATTTCAATTATAATTAAAACCTAATGAGTATGAAGTATGCATGCCTTGATGAATAAATATCATTGGAAATATTTTCTACACAAAGCGGAAATATTAATTTGACAGTACAAACTTTGTCACATGATGTGTGTTTGTTTTAAACAAGTATCTATTAAAATACATTTATTAAGGTCTGCTGAAAACTTGCATTTACATTGGGGACCATCAGGGACCCACAGTGGCTTCATCATTGTCCTCTCCTCCATTTTATCCTCATAATAACCCTATGCATTGGTTAGATTGAGAGCATGTGACTAACCCAAAGTCACACAACAACCTTCCATGGTAGAATGGTGATTTGAATTGGGTCTTCAGATAGGCATGCCAGCCTCCAGGTAGGACCTGAGGATCCCCCAGGATTACAGGTCATCTCCAGACTACGGAGATCAATTCCCCCCTGGAGAAAATGTGTGCTTTGGAGGGTGGACTCTATGGCATTGTACCCCAGTGATGTCCCTGCCTCCCCCAGGCTCCACCCCCAAATCTCCAGGTGTTTCCCATCCTGGATCTGGCAACCCTTTCTCTAGGTCACAGTCTAATACCCCAACCACTACTACACACTGGCTCTCTGCCATGACAGGAACAAGTGTGATATAACAGTAAAAGACAGAGAAAAAAAATGATACAGTACCTACTTTTACAAAAGGATGGAGGCTGAATGCTCTGCAAAGATTTGCCCAAGATTCAGGGTAAATAATTCTTCTGTCAAGAAAAAGAAACCCCCAAGGTCACTCAGTGTATGTTTTCTAACCTAACTCTCCATTCAGTATTAGCCTAGTATTAGTGCCTAAAACATGTAATGGAGAAAACAAGAATCGGTGATTTCTTATCTCACTGCACATGTTAATGTCATTCAATTCTTGCATCTGTTTGTAAACTTTATTATGCTGTACTAGGAATAATGTTCATTGTGGAAATAAATACAACGAACTCTAGAAAGAGGCTCTGGGAGAGTGCCAAGGCCTTGGGCACTCAGCATCAATGTGCTGTGGCGACCTCAGCAGGGTATAATGACACAGAGTTGAAAGCCTAATCACTCTTTATGAGAGATAATTAGCTTATTAATATCTGGGTTCCTGTCTTTGTATACGAAGGGTGCCGCTGTGCCTGTGACACTTTGATAAAAAGACAAAGGACTCGATTTTAAAGTAACAATTCTTTACTGAACTATAATCATTCAAACAGGGAATAATAATAAAACCACACATACATTCAAGTACTAAGAAAATTAGATAGAATAGTTTCAGCACAATTAGGAAATAACGTTGTTTCTTGTAGCATATATTTACCTCAGATGAATCCTTTTCGCTCCTAAAGCTTCCAGTAAAAGGGCAACAGGAATTTCCCACCTGGAGTTGGCAATCCTATCTCATTCCCAGCCCATCATCAACCGACCTTTATTTCCCCCTCTCTTCAACTTTCCATTTCCCACACACACACACACCTGCAGCCTCTCCTGTGCTCTGAAACCCTGACTGCCAGAGTCCACCATTCTCTGTGCTCTGAAGCCCTGACTGCCACAGAGTCCACCATTTTCTCCAGGGGAACTGATTTCTGCCATCTGGAGAGCAGTTGTAATTCTGAGTGCTCTCCAGTCCTCACCTGGAGATTGGCAACAATGGTTTCCCAGGAGGAAAAATAGTCTTTCTCTGCAAAGGGGACCAAAGCAGCTTACATCATTCTCCTCTCCCCCTTTTGACTTGCACAACAACCCTGTGAGGTAGGTTAAGCTGAAAGTCTTTGACTGGTCCAAAATCACCCACTCAGCTTCTACAGCAAGAACTGGGATCTAGCAGACCCTGCTCTAAAGCACTGACTGTTACGGCTAGGGCAGCCAACCTCCAGGTGGAGGTATTACAACTGAACTCCAGACAACAGATTCCCCCCCCCGAGAGAAAATAACTGCTTTGAAAGGTGGGCTGTATGGCATTCTGTTCAGCTGAGGCCTTTCCCCTCCCCAAACCCTGGCTTCCATAGACTCTTCCAGAAAATCTCCAGGAATCTCCCTACCTGGAGTGGGCAACCCTAGACTCAGGACTGACCCCAGTGAGTTTCTCACAAAGGCCTGCAAAGGGTTTCCTTCCTTTGTCTGAACCAAGCTTGGTTGCCTATCATGGCGAAACGTGCTCCAGTTTACCACTCAACGGTTTGCCTCCCACCCTCGTCCCGTGCACATATCTCACTCCTTAAATTCACTGCCATGACTCACTGAATCGTCACTGCCTTTTTACAGGGACGGTGAGACCCCCTGGCCAAATCTCCATATTTCGAGATGGAATCCCCAATCTTTGGGGGATCCCTGGAAAGTTGGCGACCCAAGGGTCTGGCCTTTCCTTGCTTCCCTGGACTACCCCCTCCCTTTGGTATTGTGCAGAGCAGGGAAGACTATGTGGTCAGAGGACAACACAGATTATTAGCCAAAATTAAGGAATTTATTTAACTATTTACACAATTATGGAGCACACACACACTAAGTTAATAAGGCACAACTGTGGGAGTAAGGGCATAAATCAACAGGGGTTAAACACAATAATCTTTCCCTGCACACAACACTCTAGATCTGGAGTTTGTGGGATCAGGATAGGATCTCTCCTTGGACTGGCTCTGCTTCAGCCTCTCTCTCTCTCTCGCCCAAGAGAGCAGGGAAGCTTCCATTCATTCCCCAGTCCAGCTGACTGTGGAGTGGCTGAATTTCTCCTGCCAATCTCTGCTGCCTTCCAGGGTTCCCCCACGTCTCTGGCTTGTGGCCTAGCTGGAGTCTATATTGATGCTGCCCTGCCCCAAGGTCCCTCTTTTCCCACACTTTTTGGTGCAGCTGGGAAGTGTAGGCCAGCAGATGAGGAAGGCCCCTCTCTGTAACTACAGCTCAATTAAGCCTTCTGGGGGAACATTTTAAACAGAGACGGCAGCCATCTCACAGATACAGATAACTGCCATTTCGTTACACCTACCAACAGCTACTGAGGGAAAAGGTTAGTCTCACACAGGAGGCAACTGTCTTCTAAAGAGAGAAAGCCGTTTGCCAAGAAATTCTGAGCGGGCCCAGGGGCTGAAGGAGTGGGCGGGGAAGAGTAGCAAACCCAGCACCCGGCCAATGGCACGCAAGTACTCTTGAGTGGTGGCTGATGGGCCAATGGCTGAGGGAGCACATTTTACAGCCAATGGAATGTTGCCAGACTAAATTGCAATTATGTATAAGGAGAGATGCCTAAGACCAGGCCTAATTATAGAATATCACTACTCCCCAGAACACTGTGGAACAAGTGAAAAAGGCCCAAATTTGAAAGAGCCCCAAAAGTTCCTGCTTGGGCCCCCCAAAGGTGACCAGCTACTCCCACATTATCCATAAGGAAGGTGAATAGGTCAGCTTGCAGCAAAAGCCTGTGGCAGAGAGCAAAGCAGAACACAACAGCTTCTCTAGCAACCTTATGACTGGCTCTTCCACACATGGCAGCAAATGGCTCTTGGTCATTATTTAAATTTGGAGTTGCCACACATGAATACCTCAGCCTAACAGTTTGAAAACTGCATTCCTATGAAAGATTACATTTTGACAAAACATGCAATAAATAGACAACAGAATCATGATGGGGGGGGGGGGGCGACGACATGTTAACACAATACATACACAAATGACTGTATATCTTCCAAGTCTATTCTACCAACTTGTGACCACATTTCAAGTGTACTTCTGGCTGTGTTAAATCTTTTGGTATCTTAGGTCAAACCACTTCAGTTCAATGTTCTGTACTTCAAGTATAAATTCTCCTTTGGTGTTAGATTGTTCTTTTGGCTTTCAGATAACTTCTGTTTATGTTCTGATTCTATATTCCATTGGGCTTAAGTTCATTACATAATTCCATTTGTGGGTCACTGATAAATGTCAATCTAGACAATATGCAATGTCTGCTGTAGACCATCGACGGACATTTTGTCCATTTCTACATGCAATCAGACTCTGCTTTAGATGACTGGAATTATACATAGAAAAATAAATGTGACTGCTTACTGCAGTCCAGATTTTGCTCCACAGGATCATCACTCGTTCTTTATTTTAGCAACTTTTGCTTTTTCATGAAGCCTTCCTTGCCTCTATTGTTCTGGTTCACTTGTATTCACATTATGGACAATTTTTTGTAAAAGAAATCTTTTGGTTTCTCTATTGATCTGATATTGATTTCAGCTGTCTCTGTTCCACAAAGATAACTTGTTCTTTAAAACTCATTTAGGAGGATTTTGGTTGTTGGGAGTGTAAATGTGGTCTTTTTAATTTTCTCTTATGACAATGAAGGCTTCTTGCTGCCCTTGAAAAAAGATGGGAAAAATGTGAAACTTGGCCTGTGCATCTTTTTCCTTTTGCACATACAGTAAACTGGTCCCTGTGTTTGTCATTGAAATGTTGTTTTGTTTTTGTTTGTGCACTACCGTGTTAACCTAAATTAATGTAAGCAATTAAAATGCTCATTATCTTAGGCTTGAAAATTAAGTGCTAGTTTGTAGAGCAGCACCTTTGGAGAGCAATATTAGAGCTAAACATCTCACAAACATATTTGTAAATGGAAAATGAGAAACAGAAAGGTGGTACAGAGTGATCTATTACTTAGAGTGCAGAGCTAGATCACTCCATGCGTGCTGGGATGAGAAAAAAATATCTGGGGGAACAGAATACAGAGAAAGACTGAAGGATGGGGTAATTCAACTTCCTTCACCTGCACACTCCTTTTGATGTTTTAACCCTATCTTCAGGTGTAGGCAGGTGAGAGAGTAAATAAATATGGTTTCCCTCATGTCTAGTTTGGCCAATAATGCCTCAAATAAAGGAATCACCTCAGGAACATTGAGAAAGTCCTCAGCCCAGTGACTATAAATGGGCATTATTAGAAAGATTGTAGTGCTAACTATGTATGCATTATTTATAAACACTGGACAAGAAAGTGTCATAAAGCAAGCACACAATTTGGTCTTTTATACATTTCTGCTAAATTTCTATGGACAGATGTTCACCCAGTCAATCAAAACATAAGATTCCTGTATTCCAGTTGGCATCACTGAGTTTAATTCATATTCCTGTTTAAAACATTTTTGTTGACTATCTGTAACAACCACATGCAACAATTTGATAAAACAAACCTTAGAACAGCACATTAAAAAGAAATCTGAAAATAACTTATGCCCCAACCAGCAGAGTATTCCCCTCTGCGCATACGCAGACTTCCCCAAACTGCTTCAGAACAGTTTTATATTGCAGTAGCTTCACCAGAAAGCCAAGAGGGTAGAAGTAGGCATAGGTATGAACCGGCTCATGAACTAACATCTGTCATGAATTTTGGCCCGTTCATGGTCCATGAAGTGATGCCCATGGGGGCTCTACCATCACAAATTTTCATGAACTTTTAGTGTGATTTGTATGCAGAGGCAGACTGGCAATTTGTTTCTGGATCCAGTTCAAGATGTTGGTTCTCATTTTTAAAGCCCTTATGTGACCTGTGGCCCACATGGTTAAAAAAAGACTGGCACTGATGAATTAAACTGTTTACAAATTGGCACCCAGTGAAGGGACCTCAGACTAGAAGTGACAAAACACCAACATCAACCCCCAGATAACAAGAGTGCTGCTATATTTTGCACCAATAGAAACTCTTGGATCATCCTCAAGTGCAGCCCCATGTAGCACAGGTTGTTACAGTAAACTAGCCTTAAGGTTACTAAAGCATGAATCAGCATGGCTAAACTCAGCTTCCCTAACTAGATGTAACTGGGGGAAAAGCATTTTCACAGCCATGGACACATTTCTCTACCAGGAGACCAGGATCCAGCAACTTCCAATGAAAGCTGCATACTGTCAATGGTGGGGAAAACAATCTTGTTTAAAGCAGTGGCTCTTCCACCAGTATCACTTCAGTTTTATTTGGATTCTGCTTCAGTTTGCTCTATCTCAGCCACTTGACTACCACATTCAACACAGGGCAGGACAGAGACAGCAGCAGCTGGTGGCATATTCTGAGTAGTATATAGTTGGGTGTCATCAGCATAGTGATGACAACCTACTTGAAAACTTCAGACAATCTCATTGAAGGGCCTTACACAGATATTAAACAACAAAAAAGATCTTTGTGGCATCGCCCTAACAGTGTTCCTTCTAAGCTGAGTTGGTGTGAGCTAGCTCACAGTTTCTTAGCCTCCAGCTCACAGATTTTTGCCTTAGCTCAGGAAGGAGGGCCTCAAAGCAAACTAATTTGTGCAGCAACCAAATGGCTCACTCACAACTTTAATGCCAGGAGCTCACCAAGTAGAATTTGTGCTCATAAAACTCCACAGCTTAGAGGGAACATTGCTCCCCACCACATCAGCTTCCGAGAGGATGATTCAGCTTCTCTCACCACACCCTTTTGAAAGCAGTCTGATAGAAAATAAACACTGGAACCATCTCAACAGTGTTATGTCCAGCCCTTCTTCACCTTCCAGGAGCCTTAGCAGTATATCATGGACTATAGTTTCAAAGGATGCTTTGCAGAACCGATGATTTCCCTGCTAAAAACATGGTTTTAATCAGTAAGAAATTTTTTTAAAAATCCTAATTGGCCTACAGTGGATCAGATGGATATCATTCTACATATTTGTGTATATTGCTACCTTTATACATTCATCAGGGACTCGAGGCAGTTAACCATTCAAAAACACACAAATTTAAATTTAAATACACATACACTAAAACAACCAGATTCTAAGAACAGTATCCAAATTATCCTAGCATAACAATAAAAAACAATAAATTATTGATTCCAAGATGTTCAGAAATAGTTTTCTCCAGACAGTCTGAAGAAATGGTCCCGACCTTACCTCCTGAAGGAGGAAATTCCATAGCATGGGTGCAATTACTGAAAGGACTGTCCTGTCATTTCCAGGCAATCTAACTTCATATAATGCAAGTTCCCTCAGGAAGGTTCTATCCATTGATTTCAAAGCTAGGGCACATTGATGTAAGTGGAGACAGAGGTGGTCCTTCAAGTATTTTGGACAGAAGCCATTTAGCACTTCAGAGTTCAGAACCTATATCTTAAACTGATTTGTGTTATGGAATTCAGGATAAATAAGAGCAGATCTTTATTAAAAAGAGATTGTAAGAGAGGAAACTATCCATCCAATCTTTAAGCTTTTTTTTTCATTTCTAGTACATGGCAAAATTTTGTAGCTATAAATGGCATCTATATAGATGGAGTTTAATCCAATGAACCATGAACCTGTTTACTTCCTACATCCTGCTGCTGCTGCATTCTGTACTCCCCCCACCATGATGCTCCTGAAGTTCATGGAAAATAAACTTGTGGAAGGAGAAGTTTGGTCCAATTCAGTGAACCAAAGATCTGTGTAGACTACAAACACCCCTTTCCATTTAAGGTGCATTAAAATGGTGCCTACCCATTTATGATGTATTTGGAATCCAAGGACAAACTGAAAAGAGAGACAAGAGTAGCAATAAAGTAAAATCACACTTAGTGAGTGGGAGAAAGCTTCAAAATTTTGAATTTTAAATGTTGTTAAATGTTGAATGTCCTTTTCATTGTGTCATATTGACTTCTCAACCAGCTTATGTTTCAGATAAGTGAGTATACCGATGCTTTTGATTTTGTAAATGAAAGTGAGTTTCAAAGCTCATATATCTGAAATTCAAAATAACCTATAAAACCAATGTACTCTAATCAAGCAAAAAAGGTGATATAGACATGTAGGAGCCATATTGATGATGCTTATTTGGGCTCAGTGAAATTGATGGGCATTTCTTTCTTTTACCACTAGTCCCATGCTGCGTGCATGATTCACGTTGTTCTAGGATGCCTAGATGTAAATGCCTTCAGTTTTTGTATAATTCAGGTTCTGCTCTGAGAATGGCACAACTGTACATGATACATGCTGGTCACTGCTGACCATAAAAGCTACACTCTTGAGCACAATTGTCTATCATAAACTAGCATGATCATGCTCCGAACCTGTCCCCTAAAACAGGTGAGCTAATGATACTATTTTTTCCTGACATGGGCTCTAATTCGAGCTCAACAAATACGTTCAAGTAATGCAGTAACCTAGTGCTGTGCATATTGTTTTGGGGCAGTGGGACTAGATTTCATTTCACATTGTTATATCACTAGCTATCAAGAGTGCCTTGTCATTTCAATCTGTCACACAATTTCTTTGTCATCTTTGAAATAACATGTTAGCTTCATCTCCATCTCTGTCTATGGCCAACAGCAAATAAACAGTTATAGAAAAAGAAACTTTGTTCTCTTGGTATTTGGGCCTGATTGGATGGCAGGAATTCAGGAAATCTATCACTGTTCAGCAAAGCAGGAATCCATTGGCACAAGAAATATTGGTTTTGTTGACTTGTATTAAATTAGTGACATTTGAATGAGAGCACTTGTTGAACTAGAATATTTTTTGTCAGATCCATGCAGAGTTCTTTATAATTTAAAAGAGTTATTAGTGTCACTATCAGTGGTCATTTCATAGAAAAAGAGCTGCAGGATCTCATTTGCATATCTAATAGGCTATTAACATAATAACATTAGCATATGCCATGCCCCTGGACATCACCGGAAGTGATGTCAGAAGGGGAAGCAAAAAGGGGGAGGCATCTTCAAAAGCCTCCCCTCCCCTCCCCTCCCCTTCCCCAGCCAGCCTGCCTTCTCTATGGAGTCGTGCCGCAGTAGTGGCGCAATTTTTCCATTGTATTCTATGGGGCCATAGAATACAATGGAAAGATCATGCCACTGCTGCACCGCAACTCTAGAAAGAAGGAGCGTGGGGGCGGGGAGCTGGGAGCTGGGGGTGGGGCTTGCCGCCACCACCATTTGTGCCTGCTCCTGGGCTGTTGGAGTGGTGCTCCAGCACGCTTCGGCCCCAAATGACCTCTGGTCACTATAATGACTCAGCATGTGGGATGTACAATGGGAAATGCCCAGTTCAAATCTCACATTTCTAGGTAACCTTTGCAAGTGGCATTAGCCCTATGCACATGGTATATCCATAAACAGTTTCTATAGGCCTGTGTCCTCAGACCCCACGCATGAATACCAGCAATAACTTAACAAAATCATGAAGAAAGTACCAGCACACATACAGGAACAAATTTATATGAGTGCCCTCGACCGGGCACTTTTTTACCTCCTGCCAAAGATACATAAACCTGGCAACCCTGGAGCCCAGCTGCACCCAAGGTGGTGGCCTTCTGATCAGACTCGGGCTATTGATTTAACCCTTGCAGGTTGCCACTGTGTCCTCAGCCTGTCTTTTGCCTCCCTGTCTCTCCCTGCTGGTAACAATGGCCCATTCTGCATCTAGCATTTGCTCCGTTGTTTAACCAAACCCACTGTCAGACCCTGGTCCAGTTACACAATAACTCTCGCTTTGGCAGTGATTAGTTTATTGGAACATATGCAAGGTCCAAAAGTCACTGTGTTAGAACTAAAGTCTTTTGGTGAGTACAAACATATTATAGAAAATTGAACAGGTCCCATCCAACCCCCAAGCATACATCACATCCACACTTTGCCTAATTGCCATGCCAACCAGGGGAGATATATGCCCTGGTAATCTAGAGTCCGAGATGGTACAAAAATGTGTTCAAGGTCAACTCTCCTGGGAAAACAGAAAGGGGAGGAGAAGGGCATGTCTGGTGGAAAGATTACATCTTCTAAAAGCAACCATCTCACTCACTCCCACACACACTCACCCCCACCCTCAGGAATGCCCGCCCCCCAACCATTATGGCAACTGAAGCAAGCATAGCGTAGCAAGGTTTGACATACTGCTCCCCGCAAGCCACACCTCACCGTCCTGGCTTGAGAGGGTTATACTTATGAAAAGAGAAAATTAATTTTGCTGCTTTTATATGCTGAGATTGAAACCATTCATTATGGGAGGGGTCAAAGTCTCTCCACTTGACTGGATGGAAGAGATGCCCCTGGTTCTGTCAACATAGCATTTATAATCCTCCTTTGCTTTTTCCAAAGTTTTTTGTAAGGTAGCCCACCCCTAACCTGCTTTTAAAATTCTGCTTCTATTTTAATGTCATATGTATTATTTATATTGCAAGATATGCCATTGGTGTATTATGTGCTGGTCAATGACTGTGAATAAAACTTACTACTAGTCCCGAAGTTATGGTGGACCACCATGTGTGAGCATCTCCTGCGCCACAATCGGGGCTAGGTAGAGTAGGCAATGGGCTCCCCTTGTATCCATGGACTGTCTTGAAGGGAGACATGCCTATAGAGCTATGTATAGAATTATTGTAGCTGTACTTTGCAAAAGGGAGCAAGTCCACCCAATCGTCTTGTTGGTGATTAATGAAACATCTGAGGAACTGCTCCAAGATCTGATTTGTCCTTTCTCTTTGCCCATCAGTTTCAGGGTGGTGACTGCTACTGAGTCCTTGTTCCACCCCCAGTATTTTCAGTAGCTCCCACCAGAACATGGCAATGAACTGGGTTTTCCTGTCAGAAATTATTTTGTGGGGTACGCATAGAGCCTGATGACATGCTGCATAAACATATGGGCTAGTTGCTTTGCAGTAGGCACTTGTTTACATGGAATGAAATGAGCCTGCTTGGAAAATAAGTCCACAACCACCCATATTGCCATTTTCCCCTGGCTGGGGGGAGGGGTAAATTGGTGATGAAATCCATAGATATCACAGCCCATGGTCTGTCAGAGGTCTCCAGGGGTTGCAACAGTCCCAGGACCTTCCCTGCCCATCTTTTACTCATGAGGCAAGTCTGGCAAGAGGACACATATTTAGAAATGTCCCCACGCATCCGGGGCCACCAAAATTGCCTTTGTATGAGATTCAAAGTTTTAAAATATCCATAATGTCCCGAAAGTCTATAATTATGCCCCATGGTCAACACTTTCCCCTTCAGGAAGTTAGGCACATCCATCCTCCCTTTGAGCCAAAATCCCATCCTTTTCAATTTCTTCTTTGTCTGTGTCAGAAAATGCAACTACCCAGGGCTGCAAATTGGGCAAGCTCCCCTTTTTCGCCTGACTGCGAGTTACCACCACCTACCCCCGCTGGGCAGGAGTGAACATAGTGTCTATGACATCATCACATTGGCTTGCGTGCTGAGGAAGGTGTGACAAGGCATTGGCTAAGAAGCTGGACTTGCCAGGGAGGAGTGTGAAATGAACCTGAGAAGAACTCAAAGGTACAACGGACTCTATTCCAGAATACTTGGGTACGGTTCTATAATTGGTATGATAAGTATATGAAGGCAAGTTAAGAATGGACAGAAATGAAATCTATTCTTAGATTGATAAAGATAGAAATAGATGGTTACTTACACAGGTTACAAGAATATTAGATTAAGGCAGTAATATAAATATCTGTTAAAAATATAAACAACCCCAGTATAATGTGTGTGTAATGTGTGTATATGTTAATATGTTAGTGTGTGTACTTTATGTGTGTATGTGTTATATATTTGAAAAAACTTAATAAAATTCTGCCTCTTTGAGGCAGTTAAAAAAAAAAAGAAACTTTGAGAAGAACTCCACCCAACGCAGCTGTTTGGCATTCAGGCAGTGGGGGGCTCAGAGGGCCTCTACATTTTTATGGTTTGTCAACACTTCAAACGGTACGTGAGCCCCCTCCAGCCAGTGTCTTCATATCACCAGGGTGAGCTTAATTGCTGCAGCCTCTTTGTCTCACACCACCCAATTTCGTTCCATGCTAGAAAACTTTCATGAAATAGGCAAACTGGTGTATTTTTCCCATCCTGCCCCACCTGTAGGATGCTCCCCCATGGTCACATCTGAAGCATCCACTTGGACAATGAACTGTTTAGTTTCATTGGGATGATGTAACATCAGTTCAGAGGTGAAAAGGGCTTTCAATTTGTCAAAAGGTTGCTGGCATTCTGGGGACCAATCTACCTGGCTGCCCACTTTTTTGCATTCCTGGCCCTTCCCTTTGGTCTTTAATAAATCAATCAGGGGCAAAGTCACTTGCATAAAGTTGGGGATGAAGGGGTGGTAGAAATTGATGAACCCTGAGAAGAATTGTAACAGTCATCTCATGCGGGGGGCTTCCCAGCCCACCACATCCTGGATTTTCTTAGGGTCCATCCCCTAACCCTTCCCAGAAATCCGATATCCTAAAAAGTCCATCTCCTCCTTATGGAATTCGCACTTAGACAGTTTTGCATAGAGGTGGTTGCTATAAAGAGCCTTCAGCACTTCTCGCACCAATTTCACATGTGATTCCTTATTTCTTTAATAGATCAGTACATCATCTGAATAAACAACCACCCCTTTGAACAGGAATTTGTGCAGGACTTCATTAATCAGAAACACCCCTGGAGCTCTGGCTAATCCAAAGGGCATAACCAAATACTCAAACTGTCACAGCGAGGAGTTGAACACAGTCTTGAACTCATCACCCTCCCTAATGCGCATCCAAAAGTAGGCATCCTGGAGGTCTAGCTTGATGAAAATCCTCCCCTGGGATGCCTTAGCTAATAAGTCCTTGATTAACAGGAGGGGGTAAGCGTTAGACATGGACAGTGCATTCAAGCCTCTGTAATCCATACACAGTCTCAAACCCGCATCCTCCTTTTCCTTGAATAGCACTGGAGCTGCAAAGGGGGAGGTGGCTGGTCAGATGAAGGGACTTAAGTTCTTGTCAATGAACCACCACAGCTCCTCCTTCTTGGGCGGGCTCATAGCATACAACTTCCCTTTTGGGTAATCATGACCCAGGAAGATCTCGATGGCACAGTCGGTCTTACGGTGAGGAGGGAGCTCGTCCACTTCCTCTTCCTCAAACACTCTGACTAGATCCCTATATTCCACGGGGATTAAATCCAGTTCTTTCCATGCCAAGCACACCTGCTCTGCAGTGGGGTGTGGCTCCTCCCCTCACTCTGGTCTCTAAAGGTGCTCTTAACACCAGGGGTCTAAAAATATAAGGGTGCCTGAGCTCCATTGCATATGGGGATCATGGGCTTGGAGCCACAGGCTTCCCAACACCATGGGGAACCTAGCCACTGGATTTACCACGAAAGACTGCATTTCCCAATTTGACACCCACACCGGTAAATGTACTGTGAGGTACCGGCACGCCTCCTAAGGGGGCACCGTCCATCTGGGAGAATACTATGGGTTCTTTATGCACCTTAGCCCCCAGTCCTGTGGCGATTGTGGGGCTAATCCAGTCTCTGGTACACCCTGAGTCTATCAAGGCCTGCACTCTAATGTGGGTACCTGCTTCCGGGTTGATTATTGTTACAATCAGGTAAAACAATGGGGAGATATGTCTCACACTAGAACAGAAAAAGATGCAGCTCAAAACCACATTCAAATACCCCAGGCCAATGCTATACTGACTGCAGAGTCACCCCTGAATGGCCATAAAACAGCCATAAATCAATGCAGACAGTACCATAAAATCGAGAGATCAAACAAAGTGAAAGCAGCATGCAGTCTAGATGCTGCCATAAAATCCGACAATCAATCAAAGTGAAAGTGGCATGCAATGTAGAGGGGAATTTCTGTTCCAAAGTGGGTTTAGAAGAACAGCAGAGCAAATGCTAGATGCAGAATGGGCCAATGTGATTGAGATCCAGTGTGATGTAGTAGTTAGAGTGTTAAACAAGGATCTGGAAGACCTCAGATCAAATCCCCACTCTGTCATGGAAGCTAACTGAGTGGCCTTGGACCATTCACATGCTCTCAGCATGACCTGCCTCAAAGAGTTGTTGTAAGGATAAAAAGAAGGAGAGAACTATGAAATGGGCTTTGGATCCCCATTGGGGAAAAAGTGGGGTATTAATAAAATACATTAACTTGCTGGATAAGGACCTAAGGGCAGGTGGGGCTGGGCAGTTGCTGCTGCAGAAGCTTTGGGGTTAAAAGAGGACCGATGCACACACACACCTTTCCCAACTGCAGCTTCCCCCACCCTGCAGACAATTGATTCCCCCCCCACCTCCCTCCCTGTCCCCCAAAGGAACTCTCCTCCCCCCACCTAAACATATAGCCCTGCTTCTTGGCTCCTACCTATCTAGCTGGAGGACTCAAGAATGGAGGGAAGGACAGGCACTGCTGCACAAGCTGATTGAGGCACATGGGAGGCACATTGATGTGCTTACCTTCCCAGCACACAGAAGCAGATGCAGCCTGCCTGGTGCTGGAGAGAAGAGTGGCTGGCTGCCCCTGCAACACATTCACACATGGGACTAGGAAAGGTGGGAGAAAGAGCCCTTCTTCCCACACTTCTCTGTGTCTGCCTCATGAGGGGACGAAGGAGGAGCCACTCTTCTTGGCTTCTGCCAGAGGAGGGAGGAGGGGGACAGTTATCCACTTCTGTCAGTAGACTCATTAGCAGCCTTTGTCCCCAGCAGGTAACAACTCTGTAGCCTTCTGCTGCCATCTATGAATGTGGCTCCCATGCCTTTAAAAGCTTTGTAGATGTCAGCTAGAACCTTTGATTGAACTTGGTAGCTGAACAGTAACCAATGGATTGTCTGCAGAAATGGAGCAATATGCTGATTCCACTTAGTGCCCGATAGTAATTGGGCAATGATGTTCTGTATACCAACTGTAGTTTTCCTCATTGTCTTTAAGACCTTACCCACCTAGTTCTTGTTTGTTTGGTCCTTAAAGTGCTAATGAGTTTCAAAGGATGATACTCCAGGGTGCCTCCTGGTGGTGTCTGGAAGAAAGAATCTGTGGCATTGTTGAGATGGCTACTCGAACTTTTGCAGTTAGCCTTTCTAGGCCTAAGACATATTATGTTTGAATAAATCTGTTGAGGTCCTTCACAAGCTGCTGAGATTAGTTCTTTGGGGAACCTGGATGATCGTCCTGAAGTTTGATTATAACAATTACGTTTCGAGCATACACAAAGAAGACATGCTGGCTAGGTGGCTCAAGTGGTTAAGATGCTGAACTGCAGATTGGAAGGTCGGTTGTTCAGCAGTTTGAGATCTGAATGCCACATGACGGAGTGAGCTCCCATCTCTGTTCCCAGCTCCTGCCAACCTAGCAGTTTGAAAGCAAGAAATTGCAAGTAGATAAATAGGTACCACTTTGGTGGGAAGGTAACAGCGTTCCATGCACCTCGGCATCTAGTCATGCTGGCCACATGACCATGGAAACATCATTGGACAGCACTGGCTCTTCGGCTTGGAAACAGAGATGAGCACCGCACCCTAGAGTCGGATTCGACTGGCTTTCGAGCAAGGGAAACCTTTACCTTTACTTATGATTCTGTACACAGTTAAAGTATTCAAGACCTCTTGAATTCAGTGGGAGTTGAGCAGCCTAACTGCACAGGATTTTAACCTTTGTACTTATGCAGATATACCAGCAAGGACATATTTGTGCATATTTAAAAAACCTCCTAATCCCAAATCGTCCTATATATAGTAATTTTATTAAAAATTGCATTTATTGGCTTATCAAAGATTTGCTTCATCGATAGACCTGGAGGCTGGTTTACAATTTCAGAGAAAAAGAAAAAGGGGCTGTGATGCAAAATAGCATCCACAAGCCTTTCTACCAGTCCTGTCAATGACCATCAAAGTCAAAAAGTCCACTGACAGTTATGGTCATGCTGTCTGGAGTGCCAATGAATGCTATTATTCAGCTTCACTAATATTTGCTGGTTTGTTGCCAGCATCCCTGCTGGGTTGTAAAACACCCATCTGGCTAAGCTCCGCTGATGGAGATCACTTATTAAACCATTCCAGTTCAGCTCCAGAGACCCATCAAAATATGTTCGTAGGCAACCAGCATAAAGATTTGTTTTATCAGATACCTCTTAAAAATAAAGAACTTTTCAGTTGACTGAAAAAGCAGCAGTGTTTGAATAGCATGGGTCCCATGGTATGGTCAGAAGGCACACTGAAGTTAAGGATGTCTGGGTCTTTTGTATGCCTAGATGGGAGATCTACAAAGAACTATGAGACTTACATGATGGAAGAAAAGCAGTATATATA
>NW_015164183.1:1970835-1975995 GCF_001447785.1 Gekko japonicus
ATTTCAAATATTAAAAAGGCGTATATATTTTAAATTTTTCTGAGACCAGCTGATGTAATTTAAAACAGTAGGGGGCCTCTGGGTTTTGTATAGCTTAGGGCCTCAGCAAGTCTAAATCCGGCCCTGGTGTCTAGGCACTGTATTCCATTCCATATCAACTTTCTCACCCATGAAGAACATATGATGGACCCTATTCTTGGTGCTTAGATACTAAAATGTGGTTGGTATCCAGAAGAAGCACTAGTAGCTCCTCTGATAAGTAGAGGTACTCCAATTGTGAATGTTTTCCCTTAAGACCTTTACAAAGTAGGATTTTGTATCTGGGCTTTGGAAAAT
The DNA here is from genome assembly GCF_001447785.1 of Gekko japonicus. NCBI lineage: Eukaryota > Metazoa > Chordata > Lepidosauria > Squamata > Gekkonidae > Gekko > Gekko japonicus. The sequence continues at coordinate 1,971,172 of NW_015164183.1, forward strand.
AAGCTGGCCTTCTGCTATTATGTATATTTTAGAAAAGTGCTAAATGACTTTTTATTGTTTTAATGCAATGTTTGTATTTTAATGTAATGTAATTTAATGTGATTTTTAAAAATTATTTTAATCACCATGTAGGTCCAACAAGTGGAACAGTGAGCTATCCATGTATTAAGGGGTAAGTATTATTACACATATCTATTCATCCATAATTTTATAGTCTGTTATAACTCATATATATACAAGCAGGGGACCCACAATGACTTGCAGGAGGAATCTGATCCCCCCTCCATTTCATCATTCCTTCCCTGAAAGGCTCCATAGCCTCACCCTTTTGTTGCTTCCTTCTCTCCTCACCCATCTAGTACCGGGGAAATTCGTGGGGATTCGGTGCCTGTGGAGGGGGAAATCTGGGGACGGATTTCACCTAGAATCTATGGTATACCATACACAGAGTTTGCTCTCTGAAGCTGCCGTTTTCTCTAGAAAAACTGATATATGTAATCTGGAGATTAGTTGCAATTACTGGAGATTGACAACCCTGTTCCCATCCCATAACCTACCATTATCTTCCCCTCATCTTCACCTTCCACCTCCCCACAGCAGCCTATACCTGGGCAAAGTCTGACCCAGTTGTACAGTGCCAGACTGGGCTGGCTTGCACAGTGCCAGTTCGCCCAGGCCCAGTTGTGTGAGTGGTGAGTTTCCTGTGGTCAATGCAGAGCCTGTCCCCAGTCAGTCATACCTCATCAGGGGACATAACAGGGGAGGGTGACAGGACATTTCCAGGGCTATTTTAGCCTCCAAGTCCACCCCAAACGGAGACTTAGAAGATTGCTAATGCAATCTTAAGATGCATTTAACAGAAGCATTGTGTCCAGATCAAGGGAGGTGGTAGTTCCACTCTGTTCTGCTATGGTCAGGCCTCACCTGGAGTATGTGTCCAGTTTTGGGCACCACATTTTAGGAAGGATGTTGACAAGCTTGAGTGTGTACAGAAGAGGGCAACCAGGATGGTGAGAGGGTTGGATTCCATGTATTATGATGAAAGGCTGAAAAAGTTGGGCATGTTTAGCCTGGGAAAGAGAAGGCTTAGAGGGGACATGACTGCAGACTTCAAATATTTGAAGGACTGTCATGTAGAAGATAGAGCACATCTATTCTCTCTTGCTCCGGATTGCAAGACTAGATCTAATGGGTGGAAATTACAAGGGAGTCAATACCGGCTACATATCAGGAGAAACTTCCTAACTGTAAGAGTGGTTGAGCAGTGGAACAGACTGCCTCGGAAGGTGGTAGATGCTCCTTCACTGGATGTTTTCAACCGGAGGCTGGATGACCATCTTTCGGGTATGTTGTAGGGCTATCTTTTGGCTATGCTCCTGCAGAGTGCAGGGGGTTGGACTAGATGACCTGCAAGGTCCCTTCCAACTCTAATATTATATGATTCTATGATCCTAAGACTCAGCAGTATTATTATTGAGGAGAGCCAGTTTGGTGTAGTCACTACACTGTAGTGGTTAGGAGCACGGACTCTAATCTGGGAGAACTGGGTTTGATTCCCCACTCCTCCACATGCAGCTCCCGGTGTGACCTTGGGTCAGTCACAGTTCTCTCAGAGCTGTTCTTGAAAGAGCTCTCTCAGCCCCACCTACCTCATAGGGTTGCCAAATCAGTCTTCGCCGGGAGCGGGGGGCTCCCGGCTGGCGTCTTGGCCCCACTCGTTTATCTGCCTCTCTCTCCCTCTCTTATGATAGAAATGAGGAGGAGGATAAAGTAGAAAGAAGGCTCAAATGGGACAGGGAAGCTCCACCAGTAAGATCTACAATAGCTTATTTTCCATATCAGGAAGGGATGTGATGTCAGACATTAACTAATCAAAAAGACCCATTCTTTAATACCATTATTACAATCTAAATTTCCACTAAGGATGCAGTCATACCATTAATAGACGAAAGTAAGTTCAGCTGTATTCAATTGACTTGGGAATTGGGTAGAATTGGATTACAAAACATATTATGGCTCTGATCCAACTGTGCGTGCACTTCACCATGGAGGTCATGCATGCAGAGACCTTGCAAAAATGGTAATTGCAACAATCAGGTGTTTGGAGAGAAAGGGAATAAAATCCACCTTCTAAATATTGCTGCTTTGTGAAAGAGCTTCAGCTGCTGGATCAAAGAGGAAACCACAAGCATTGTACCCCTTTGTTTTAAAACATTATAAATGTGTGACCCAACTAGAGCAGAAAAATTATGCAAAGGCAATCCTAAGGGACAGAATCTTGGTGTCCAAATCACACAACATCTTCAAGCGTTTTAAAGAGTAATATTTGCAGTAAACTGAAATGTACCAGCAAGTACATCTGATGAATTAAGAGAAGAGAGCTCCCCCACCGGCTGGCAAATCAGCTTCTGATAAAGAGAAGAATCCCTATTGTGCAAAGTTATAGGAAATATGTTTTTTTTAAATCATATAAAAATGTAAATCGAAACACTTTTTCTGAGCTAGAGATTGAATTCAGCAGAATGAAAAATGTAGCCAAAGACTACAGAGGCTATAATTTAAGAATTAGGAAGTTTTATTATAGGTATTGTACATAAAGTGAGTAGATAGCCCTGTGTAATTACAGCCCCAATGAAATGTACATGGAAACTGTGGAAGACTCCTTCACTGATTTTCTCCCCACACCCAAAAAAACACATGCTTATCCTCTTTTTCAGGACTGATGTTTGAAGAAAGAATTCAATTTTGTGATAGTGCCTTCTGTTTAAAACAGCCTCTTTGATTTCTTCTGAACTTTAAAACTTAGGGCCAATCTAGGGACCAACCCAGGGATGCTGCCTCCATTTTAAATCCTAACTCAGGCAATTTAAAAAAGCTACAAGAGCCTGATCGTGATTGGGCCCACATCATGACAAGGCTGGGACCTCTTAATTATTTATTTAAACTTTTAAGCGGCCCTCCCCTGACAGACAGGGCTCAGGGTGTGGTACAACATGATAAAATTCCAATACAATTCATGATCCACAGCTAAACATTTCCAGAATTAAAATATTAAAATACCTAAAAAAAATTAACACAGTCCAATCCATCTGATGGCAAAGTTTATAGAAGATGCCACAGCCTCACAAAGGAGAGAGGCTGGAGAAGATGGAAAGGGTGGGGGGAGAGTGCTAGACTGTGTTATAGCTTCACTGTCCTCATCCAAATGCCTGCCAGAGCATCTCTGACTTTCCTGCCCTGCAGAAAGGTCTAGCAGAGAGTTCCACCATGTAGGGGCCAGGGCAGGTTGAGGACAGCCGGATCTCTCTCAGGCCAGGGACCACCAGGAGCTTCTTATCTCCTTTTGGAGGTATACCAGAAGAGATGGTTTCAAAGGTACTTGGGTCCCAGCTCATTAAGAGCCGTAGAGGTCAGAACCAAAACCTTGAACCTGATTTGGTGCTCCACCAGAAGCCAGTGCTAGTAAGGACCTGCGCAGCTGCATTCGGAATCAATTTGAGCTTCTGGGTCAGTCTCAAGGGTTGGCCCACATAGAGTGAGTTACAGAAGTCTATTCTGAAGGTGACTGTTCCATGGATTACCATGGCTAGGTCAGATTTAGACAGGTAGGGAGCTAATTGCCTGACCTGACAAAGCTGGAAAAACACCAGTCCGGCAATCTTTGTGATCTGTCCTGTCCTGGAATACACGCAGAGTAAGGCAACAGAACTAGACCACAGAGCAAGGCAACAGAGCTTGATCACAGTCAAGAGTCCAGTCCAGAGATCAAATACCGGTTTAGCAGCAGTCAGAGTTCATGGGTTGTTCAGGAAAGCAGAGTCAAGGCAGTCCAAGGTCGACTTCCGGTTTATGCCTGACACACGCTGGCAGATGCATCTCCCAAACCTCCGGTCCTCCGGTTTCATGGGGTCCCAGAATTGAAAGGCGAGAATCTAAAGCAACTCTTGAGTGAAGTATTAGCCCCAGTTACAGATTTGAAAGTGGAATATCTTGCAAGTGAAATGGATGTGGTCTACAGGTCCTATTCCTTGTACATCATGAAGAATAATCTGCCCGGGGAAATAGTGGTCAGATTCTCAGAGAGGCATGTGAGGGATTCTATCATGAAAGCAACTACAGGAACACCCTTGAAAATTGGGATTCTAAAAGACATCTCATTTGAAATAAGGCAAAAGAGAAAGAAATATAAAGACTTAATCCTTTTTCTACAAACAAACAGCATTGTCTACAGATGGTTAATTCCAGAAGACATCATTTTCAAACTACACGATAAAAAAGAAAAGATTGACTCTGTCCCCAAAGCACGTGAGTTCCTGAGAGTGCAGCTGGGAGAGACAGATGAGGTTGAGAAGGAAGAAGATGACAGCAAATCCAGTGGCGAATTGGACTCGGTGTCTTCCGATGAGGACTCTCTTTCGGATAAGGGGGCGGCTGCTCCCAAATGTGCATATCAATTGAGGATTAGAAAAGACAAGACAAGGAGGGAGCGGTGGCGCAGGCTGTAAATGCAGCCTGCTTTAACATCTGGCCGAACATCTGTTCGAGCCCCACTGTGGCCGGAGTGAGCTCCTGGCCTACGTCCCAGCTCCCGCCCACCCAGCAGTTCAAAAGCCCGTTAAAGGGCGAGTAGATAAATGGGGACCTACCCTTAGTAGGGTAGGGGGCACCCCCTCGCCCTGAGGAGTGTGGTGTGCGGCGGTGGCAAAGGAACAGCGATGATGGCGGCAACGGCGATGGCGGAATCCTGGCAGCAGAGACGAGGTGGCGTGGCGCAACGACGAAGCCAGTAGAGTGATCTCTGGTGGCCTGCGGAGATACAGCAGA
>NW_015164183.1:1976301-2004068 GCF_001447785.1 Gekko japonicus
ATGGATAAAAAGATAAATAATTTAGCATAACCGACTATGTTCAAAGTAATATTAGCAATTTAAGATTAACATTTATATAAGATGTTGTTATGATCTCCTATTCTTGAGGTTTAGTTATTAGTGGTTTTCTTTCCTTTCTCCCTAGATGTAGTTATCCCTTCCCAATTTTTTGTTGTAGTCTGTAGTCTATTAAAAAATGCAATAAAAAATCCCCTCTGGGGCGGCAAAAAAACCCCTCAGAATTGCTATAATTAAGCAGCTGGCGCCAAGCCAAGAGGCAAGCACTCTGCATGTTCTTAAGTCTTGTTGGAGCTTTTCCCTTCACTGTTCAATTAAGGAAGGGGAGCCTGGTGGGCTACTTTTCTGCAGCTGTGCTTCATCAGCTACTTCAGAGCCTTTGGGGGGGGGGTCAAGGTCAGCTGCTGGCAATTAATCTTGAGGCTCCTGTATCTCTAATTCACTAACTTTAGCTGGTTCAGAGCTAGCTGCATGTGACTCCTCGTCTCCTGAGGAGTCTTCAGCCACACTGGACTCAGGCTAGTCAAGCTGGCCCACAACATGGGCCTCCATTAACAGGGAGGCATCCAGTGTCACACCCAGGCTCTTGAATATTGGTGCCGGTGTTAAGGGCACACCATCAAGGGCTGGGAGTTGGCATCCCAATTCTGTGTCCCTCCCACCCAGCCACAGAACCTCCATCTTACCAGATTCAGCCTCAGCTAACTCTGCTTTATCCGCTATGGCCTCCAAACCCTTGGCCAGATTTGCAGGAGTGGTATCCGGTTGGCCATCCATAACAACTGAACTTTTAACAACTGAACTGTAGCAAGGCCTGCTCCCCCCTGGACTACCATCAGCAGCCTGTGCCAGCCTGTATAAATGGTCTGATAAGCTGTTTACCAACTCTGACTATGCTCTTTTGGGACCATTCCACCATACCACCTTTAAATACTCACTACTAACACTTTATGATTATGTTAACTGCTTATGATCATCTATGACATTTATCATTTATGTTTTTAATATATTTTAACTTTTAATGTAAGCTGCCCTGAGCCTGCCTTGGTGGGGAGGGTAGGATATAAATTGAATTAAATTAATAAATAAACAGATATAGCTGGGTGTCATCAGTGTACTGGTGACAGCCCAGCCTGAAACTCCATGCCAGTTGAGTGAGGGGGCTCATACAGATGCTAAATAAAATTGGGGAGAGGATTGCCCATTGTGGGATCCTGCATACTATCGAGTGCCTGGTAGACTATCTCTCTCCCAGCACCACCCCCTGTCCTCAACCATTAAGAAACGAGGTAAGCCACTGTAATGCTACCCCACGGATTCCATTGTTGGCAAGGCAGTGGGTCAGAAGATCATAATCAACTGTGTCGAACACTGCTGTAAGATCAAGCAATACTAGCAGTGCCAACCCACCTTGATCCAGCTGTCTGCAGATATCATCTGTGAGGGCGAGCAGCACTGTCTCTATCCTATGGCCACGGTGGAAGCCTGACTGGATGGATCCAAAGCTGACGTATCATCCAGGAATTTCTGGAGCTGTTCTGACACTGCTTTCTCAATTACCTTATGCAGAAATGAAAGATTTGAGACTGGGTGGTAATCAGACAGATCCATAGGATCTAAAGTATCTGCTCAGGAGACACATGGAACAGGCAGTATGGCAAACAGCCTACCCCACCCAGCCTTTTTTGTCCACAAAGGGGCACTGGATGGAAGGCAGGTTATGAAGAAACCTTTCCTGCCTTCATGTGCATGCTCAGGAGTCCACCCCCCCCACACACACATTATTTTGATGGTGAATGTCAATTGCATATTAAAGGACTTCTTCCAACCCAACTTGTGCCAGCTGTGGTATAGTGGTTAAGAGCAGCAGACTCTGAACTGGAGAACCGGGTTTGATTCCCCTCTCCTCCACATGAAGCATGCTGGGTGACAGTTACAGTTCTCTCAGAACTCTCTCAGCCACACCTACCTCACAGGGTGTCTGTTGTAGGGAGAGGAAGTGAAGGAGATTCTAAGCTGCTCTGAGACTCTTTTGGGTAGTGAAGGACAGGGTATAAACTCTTCTTTTACTGAAGGCATCTGAACTTCTCCCCAAAATCAAAATATGAATACCATTTATTTAAATAAAAATATATTATTATTTCAAAACCAGCAGAACTTAAAACTTCATCTTGACAGATGGCAGAGCACAAAGCAGCTTGCTTTGGCAGCCCAGAAAGTGACAGTGTGCGCAAGTGACATTGTGTTCCAGTAATTGACCCCAATGCTACCATCAATATATCACCAATATATCTAATTTCCAAGATGACCAGAGCCATGAATGGAAAAGACAAATCTTTCAACAAACCTGAGAAAATATCCAGGTTTGCGGAGGGGAGGGGATTTAAAATAAATAAAAAATAATAAAAAAATAAAAATAAAAATTGGGGAGTTAAAATGCCCAAAATAATAGAAGCAGTGCCTGTGGCTTAAAGAAACCAATGCCACCAATGGCTGTTTGGTGTAGTGGTTAAGTGCATGGACTCTAATCTGGGAGAACCGGGTTTGATTCCCCACTCCTCCACTTGCAGCTGCTGGATGACCTTTAGCAAGCCATAGTTCTGTCAGAGCTGTTCTTGAAAGAGCAACTCTCGAAAGAGTTCTCTCAGCCCCACCTGCCTCACAGGCAATGTTCCCTTGACGCTGTGGAGCCTTGTGAGCAAAATTTCTACTTTGTGAGCTACTGATATTAAAGTTGTGAGTGAGCTATTTGGCTACTGCATAAATTAGTTTGCTCTGGAGTCATCCTTCCTGAGCTAAAACAAAAATGTGTGAGCCGGAGGCTAAAAAACTGTGAGCTAGCTCACACTAATTCAGCTTAGAAGGAACACTGCTCACAAGGTGTCTGTTGTGGGGAGGGGAAAGGAAAGGAGTTTGTAAGCTGCTCTGAAACTCTGAGTGAAGGGCGGGGTATAAATCCAATCTCCTCTCCTCTTGTTGCTAGCCAAATGCCACAATGTTGCCAGCATTCCAGGCTTGGTTTCTGTTAGTCAAAGGAACGGAAAGGAACAGAGCCCTTTCCAGGGCTGTTTTGGCCTTTGAGGGAGGACTCATTAAGGCTGGGGCCAGGGCCAGGTCCGGCAGCAACCACTGGGCAACTTGCTACCACACAGCTTGTATGATTCACTGAGGCCCAGCTGTTTATCAGCAGACACCCCATGAAAGCCACAGCCACCCCAGAAAAGCCAGTGTGGTGTAGTAGTTAGAGTTTCACAGTAGGATCCATGAGATCCAGGTTCATATCTCTATTCTGTTATGAAAGCTCCCCCAGCCCTGCACGCCATGGCCCCCACCTTGCTTGCAAAAAGACCCTTTAAAGGGTCCATGACTGCCCCTCTCCCTCCCTCCCGCTAGATTTAAAGGGCCCTCTAGCTGATTGGCAGGTCACGTGGTCCCCACTGATCAGCTGAAGCCCTTTAAATCTGGCAGGAGGGGAGGAAGCAGGGTGGCCATGCAGGTGGTTGTTCTTGGGGGTGGGACTTGGGGGTGTCCCCCCCAAATTCTCCCACCGGAGTGAGGAGGGGGCCTGGCAACCCTATGCTCAAGACTGAGGTCCAGGAAACAAGTTGCTTCAGCTGGAGCAAACAGTGTGCAGAAGGTAAAATGAGGCCTTAAATAGTCTTTCAGGGAAGTGGAGATACAGGCCCCTCCTAAGGTTGCCAGCTCCAGACTGTGAAATTCCTGGATATTTGGGATTGAGCCTGGGGAGGGTGGGGTATGTACAGGATAGGGACTTCAACGAGGTATAATGTCATAGGGTCTACCCAACAAATCATCTATTTTCTCCAGGGGAACTGATCTCTGTTGCCAGATGTAATTCCAGGAGATTGCCAGGCTTGACCTAAAGGCTGGCAACTGTAGCCTTTTCCCTCCAGGAGCAGGCTGCTGTACTCTGTTACAGTGGTGAGTACTGGAACAGGGCTGAGGTGGTCCAGAGCTTTGAGAGGCTTGAGGGGTTGGTGGAAGACAGACCTCTGGTTCAGCAGCATGCTCCGGAATGGAATGTTCAGGGTCTGAGTCCAAATTAGAAGGCAGGGCTATTCTAGGGTGAGCAGGATGACTCAGAAACTTGGGTCTCCTCTTGCCATTCAAAGGAGGCTCCTGGAGATCTCTCACCTGCATTACTCTGTGGTGGTGTTAGCTGTCCTTCTGCCTCCTCCTCTGAGTCTTTGGTCCCTCTGCCTAATGATGAGTCCTTATTCTGATAGTACACAGCTCAGCCAGAGTTTCCCCAGGGAAGAGGCTGCTGGGGGAGAGAAGGAAGGAATGTTGAATGGGGGGGCATATAAAGGTAGGTTGGCTAGTGGCTTGGAAGGAAAGAAGGAATCAGGAAAAGGGGAGAGGCTATAGGGGTTTTCAGGGAAGGGAACAAGGAAATTGTGGTGGAAGGGAAAATGGATCCCCCTAAAATATATTTCTTCCACACATCTGTTTGTATGACCATTGTCATTGTGGCCCACTGTTGTATTTCGATCATGGAAGAGCACCAAGGGAGACAATGGTAGAATATAAGTCTCACTCAACCACTTTTTTTTTTTCTAATTATGTTCCATGGGATCCTGGTTCCTCACAAATTTATCAGGTATTTGTCAATAAAAGTTCAACAATCACAGGTAAATGTCCTTAAAATTAAATGTAGTGTCTTCTCCTGTGCTGTTTAGCTTCAGGGGAGTGCTGAAGGTGTCCTAAAGCAACAAAGAGGACCAATGGGCCCGGCTGTTTCCAATGTGAAGTGTGTACATCCTAAGACACTCCTCAGAAACCAATGAAAACACATATTTTCCATAACTGATTTGCAAGGTAGATGTAATCTCTGAAGGCAGAATATTTGAAAACCACTGCACATGTCATACCACAGAAGCAGTCCAGTACATGCATGACTAAGACAAAACAGGTCCCCTGGAGACAGAAAGGAGTTCAGATTTGCATAGAAAGATGCCAGACATTAAAGGGTTAACATAAAATCCTGACCATGAATGCTTCCAGAAGTACTATTCCCTTTCTTGAGTCTGGACCCATTTATTTTAAATCCAAGTTCAAACTGGCTTTAAGGACAAGAAGCATGAGAGTCATCCCCCCCCCCAAGTACTAACTGCTTTTGTGCATCATCAAATGCATCCCTAAAGTGGACTGAATGGAATTGCATGCGGCACAGTTGGTTTCCATTCAAGCATTTTGAGCTCAGGTTATTTTTCTTTAAGGCACTCTCTAAGTATAAAATCATTGTTCCTCAGAGCAGAGAATATTTCTTGTTTTCCAAAGGGCCCTTGTATTTAATGGCCTCCAAAGTATTCTTCATCTGTTTGCAGATACAGCTAAGCACTATCCCCACCCATTGATCCAGGAAATTAGAGCACAAGAAGGACAGGTTTTGTCTTAGTGTTCCTACCCTACTACAATAAATGTTTATAAAAAGAATTCTCAAGAATGAGTGGGCTAGCATGAATTCCCTTTGTGTGGGCACAGGCTGGACTGTGCTGTGTCCTTTCCTGATACTTGTTAGGTGAAGTGCTCTATCTTTTACTGACATGAAACCAAATTTAAGTTGGATTCCCTGTGACATTTCTGTCTAACTTATTATTTCCCTCAGAGTATAATATCAGAGGGCCTCAGGCACTACCGAGCAACTCCTGAAGCTTCTTGTTATCACACTGTGCTATCTGGGCTTACATTTGTCATAGTTCAGTTAACAAGAGCAGCTCCCACCACTGCTTTGCAACCAATTCTGCACTGCATTAGAGAGAACAGCCTAGAGTGTTTCATTTTAGACCTTAAGCTTTCCTTTGCCTGTACCTTTTCCAACTGCTCAGCCCCTCCATTTCTCCTTGAATCTGTCCTCTACCATCTCTTTCTGCTGTTGCTACAGGTGACATTTCTGACTCTATAGCTCCCAGCTATCCCTCAACTACAAAGGTACCCGAAGCAGCTTCCAAAAATACCAGCTCCCAGGAGTTGAAAATGGGTCTCGCACCTGTATAATAAATGAATTCATGATTCTCAATCCTCCTATGACATTAATGGTAGCACAAGGAGAAAAGAAGCAAGTTAATGTTAATTTCTGCAGGTAATGCGTGAAAGGAGATAGGGAGAGCTTGAAAGGTCAGCATCTGCCACTGTGCAGGAGAGTTGCAAAATTTGATTGTCCAGTAAATGTCAACACCATAGTCAAAAATCTACATGCCATCCTTTCCATTTAATCTTACTTTGCAGCCTATTTCCCAGGCAGCGATCATGCAGCATATTTCAAAAAACCCTTGAGTTCTAAAATGGGATTGTATGATTGCATTACCATGGCAATAAGGCACCTGTAAATTACAATCTTGTCATTTAATCAGCATAAATGTAGGTAGTACAACGCCTGTGATTTTTATATCAATTTTCAGGGAATGTTGAAGAGCCCTTAATGATTATATACCATAAAGAACTGAATTTCCAACTGTTGCCATGGCATTATGCGCTCCTCTTTTGAAAGACAGTGACTGGAATGTAGAGCAGATAATGAATCTAATTGATTGTCCTCTGCACCTTGCAGAGATGCTTTATTTTGTCTTCACTTTGTGAAGGCTTTTGTTTTACAACAGATTGGATTCAGGAATATATTGTGTAGAAGCAGGCGGCAATGGCTTTAGCAGAGAGGAAGGCAAATCTGTTTTTCAAAAGGAACAAACACAATGACCAGCTTGAAACCACCCATATTGAGACTTTCTTCCTGGACCACATAGTAGATAATAACAGCTATTGGGAAACAAACTGCTGTTCTGTTGAGATAATGAAATCTTTGGTACTAAAAATAAAAATAAAAATCTAATGATGAAATTTATTTCTGTTCCTGCACTGGATTTTTCAAATATCTAAAAATGAATAGCTGGAGTTGCTTTATACTGAGTCAGATCACCGGTCCATCTAGCCTAATATTCTCTATTCTGAGTACCTGTTTATCTTTTCATAAATCCTACATTTATCTATGGGCTGTCTCTTAAAAGGATTTCATAACTTCATAGTGTCCAGAAAAGCTATAATACTGAACATAAATTCATAGATTTCCAGGGCTGTAAAAGACAAAATGGCTGTCTAGTCTATGCTTCTGATCCATCAAGAACAAGGGTCAGGAGAAGGTACATGGCTCAATGTTACACCATCTGCTTTCTATACACGATGTACCAAGTTTAATTCCCATCATTAAGAGGACCAACCTGGAAAGCTGTTTCCAGTCAGAGCAGGCAACAGTGACTTGGATAAACTGATGGTCCGATTCAATTTAAGGCAGCTTCATGTGTTCATCTCCCCAAAAGCCTTTTCCTCTGCATAACCAAATAATTCTGTTCAGTCCAGATCACAATGCTACAAACACAGAGACATTGTATGTTAGAAAGGTTCCAGCAGAGATAATAGCTGCAGACTATCCAATAAAGTAAAATTAGTCACAGGATGCAAGGTGAGGAACAATTCGTAGACATTTGCCCAACTGTCCTGTTGGAAAGGGGTGGGGGTGGGGGTCGTCAACTCTATTATGATCATTATGCAGGCCCAGAGTACAAGAAAAACTCATTGATCAATCGTCCCTAGAGCACAGCATTTGAGTGTAACTAGATGTAGCATTCACTGACAAACAAGAGGAAGGGGAATCAAGAAACCATTGTTTTATTGACCAAGTGGCTTACAACTGTGGCATCAGGGGAAAAAAATAATCATAAGATTTTTAATCCAGTGGGGCTGGTAGCTCACACAGCTCTTCCAAGAAAAGTGATGCAGAATTGTACACTGACACTGCAATCCAATGCAGAGTTGCTCCACTATAAGCAAGTTGAAGTCAGTGAGCTAAGACTGGAGTAACTGAGCACAGGATTACACTGTTAGTGACTAGAATGCAACGCTTCAGTACTGTGAACAGCAACTTCAGAAATGTTTCTGATTTGGTACTCTAGTCATCTTTTGTAAACAATTCACACTTCTGCTCAACTAAACACCACCTTATTTATGAGCAGTCACAGTTTTTCTACCCATTCCCAAGTTCCCTAGGCAACTTGCAATATAATTGTCTCAAACATTATTCCTTTTTATATCCACAATACTGAGGCAGAGTTACATTTACATAACTAGCCAACAAGGTTCCTGGAAGAACAGAAATTTGAACTTGGATCTCTCACCTACAACATTTTACTGGCAACACCACACTGTTCTCTGCACTGCATTTATGAACGTGGGCATTTGAGTAAAGATGATATGGTTCTCTGCTCTCCCTTCTATTTCTGGTCCCTGTACTTACTGAGAATCCCAACATCTTAGCTTGCTACTCTTGCTTACTCTTCTGACTGGGCTAGAAAGGATCTTTGTGAGAGATCTTAAAGAACCATCATCAGACAGCACTGGGCTAGATGATTTGTTTCAGTAAGAGGCAGTTTCATTTATATATTTGCTGAGAATAGTGGTTATTAAAAGAGAAGAGTTCCTTACTAGTATACAACCATGAATGCACTCATCAAGAGGGAATCAGGTGGGGGAAATATGGAGAAGTGTCATAAGGTGCTGGCACAACATCATTTCCAGGGAAAACTTGGAAAAGTCACCACACCTCTCAAGGAATTGTTGGAAAATCTACAGGAGGACCACATGGTAAGATCATAGAGTTTTCCAAGATTCCTAAAGTGGTCTGGTGTCACTTCTTGGTTTTCTTAGGAAGTGATATGATGCTGTTGCCTAATGGTTATTTTTTCCCTCCCACCAGCCACAGATTCTCCCAGCCCAAAAGGAAAAGGGTAAGCCTGGTATGCAGAATTTATTTTATTGGATGGCATATTTCCCATTTTCCCTGTTTCACTATTTCCTTATATTCTCTCTTTCCCTGTTTTCCAGTTAATAAGGTTACAGCTTCCTTGTTAATACTACCCCTTTGTGAGGGTGGACAGTTAGGGTTGTCAACATCCAGATGGGGCCTGGAAATCTCCACAGATTACAATTGATCTCCAGACTATGGAGATCAGTTCCACTGGAAAAAATGTCTCCTTTTGAGTGTGGATTCTATGACATTATACCATTCTGAGGTCCTCACTTTCCCAAACCCTGCCCTTGCTAGGCTCAACCCCCAAAATGTCCAGGAATTTTGCAACCCAGAATGGGCAATCCTATTGAGAATGCACTATTGTAAGTGGAGCAGATTCTATCAGTCATACTGATTCAGGGGGGCAAATGAAGTGAAGAGGGGAAAGGCATAGTGGATCACTTACAACACAATCCTAAACATTTCTAAGCCCCATAATTTTGTTTAGGATTTCACTGCTACTTGGAGAAGATCACTGGAGGATATCTTGTCCAGTGACCTTCAAAACCTGGAGCTGTACAGGAGCTTATGATAGCACAGCTAGAGAAATAAATCTGTCCCACATGTGGTGAGTTGCCTTCTGCTAAGTTTACAGCCACAACAGGATTGCAAAAGACAATAGTTAACTATAGGCCTTCCAGTAGCAGAAAGACCTTCAGAATGTGTAATTTACGGGTTTTCCGGTTTTGGTGATCGCTGTGGCAGTAGCCTTCTCCCAGACCTCTGGGAGAAGCCTGCCAGCACCCACGGCTGGGAGGGGGCATGATTGTCTGCACCACCCCAGGAGCCCGGGAGAAGGGCTCCCAGCCATGGGGCACTAGAGAGCTCCCCCCAGCAAGAAAAGCCGGTGAGGGGGGGGCTACTCCAAGCCCCAACGGTCCCACCATGGAGTGTCCTGTATGGGAACAAGATCAGCACACCGGAGCAAACGTTTAGTGATCAAGCAATACTAGACACAAGCGAGCAATCGTTGAAAATGTGAGTTTAAGTACAAGCGAGACAATGAAAAAGTGCATGGCTCTCCCGAAAGAAAATGAGGGGGGGAGGGGACTTTCCTCCATTAAGAACTGTTTACAGGCAATTTTAGCTACAAAGGGGGGGGGCTGCTACAAAAAGTGACCAGAATAAAATAAAGAGACTGTAAGAGCTTACCACATTACAAAAGAACTTCCAGAGACTTTGACAAATTTTTGATAAAAGTAAACAATTCTCAAACATGGCACCGCCGACGGTGAAGGACTCTAGAGATAAACAAGCAAAAGCAAAGCTTCTTCCCAGAAGTTCCATCCCTGTGAGTTCTACTCCTAGACAGGACTCAATAGTGGAACTTCAAAGGCTTTTGTCGGAAGCACTTCACCCTCTGCTGGAGAAAATCACAGCAATTGACAACAAGCTGGATACAAAACAAGCACAAATGGCTGCAAACACACAGAATATTGAAAAATGGATCAGGAGCTTAAAGTGATTGATACCAACTCAAAGAAGATGGACAAAAAAACTGCAGGCACTGGGGGGGAAAGTGTCAAATCAAAGAGTCTCGAGTATTACAGCTTCAAATAGAAAGAGCAAGCTATGTCTTGAGACTTCAAGGTATCCAGGCACGGAAAGGAGAGAATCTGAGACAGATTGTCAGCTACACTCTTGTGCCCATGGCAGAGATGACATCGTATCAACTTCAAAGCGAAATAGATATGGTCAACAGATCATAATCAGAATTTATTAGAAAGAATAATCTGCCAGGGGAAGTTACAATCAGATTCTCTCGAAGAAAAGTGAGAGACCAACTACTGAAAGCATCTAATGGAGCTATTTTGAAGATAAAAGGAAAATATATAAGAATACTGAAAGATGTTCCATTTGAGATAAGAAGGAAAAGAAGGAAATATAGAGACTTGACTCTATTTCTACAAAAACATGATGTTTCCTACACATGGTTAACACCCGAGGGACTAATCTTCAGATATGCAAATAGTAAAGAAAGGATTGACTCTGTTGAAAAGGCTTGTGAATTTTTGCGTCAACATAGCAGTCCAACAGGAGAAGGTGCGACCGATAACGCCAAAGACAGTGAAGAAGAATGAGAGGCTGGATCCTCTGAGAAAGACTTTGACTCTAAATTGGGGGTGGCGGGTCCTAAACAAGACTATCAGTTGAGACACAGAAAGGGGAAAAAATAGATTTTCAATGTGCTCTGGAATACCTAAAAAGAAGTTTATTGTATATCGTTCTACAATCTTTTTATGAAATTAGAAATGTTGATGAAGCACTTATGTTTAATTAGATAGATGATCATTTTCAATGAAAGTTAACTTGTGTTTAAGTTTAAAGGTAAATTTGTAAATGTATATATGATCACCATCTCTTGGGTTTTTAGAGAGTTTTCTTTTCTTTCTCCCATAGATGTAGTTCCCCTTTCCTGGATTTTCTGTTTGTAGTTTTTAGTATGTAGTTATTAGAAAATGCAATAAAAACATCCCCTACAGGGGGTACAAAAAAAATGTCTAACTTACAGGCAGAAGGGAACAAACTAAGAAAAACATTCAACAAGATGTGAACAATAAGGGTGTGCATAATAAAATACCAGAATGGAAGATATACATGGAAATTGTTGTTTTACCATGTTTTTTATGAAACTATGGCCCCGGTCACACGCGCAGGAAACTGCGGGGGAGAAGCGTGGCTGTTTGCCTCGGGGCAAACTAACACGCAGTAAAGCGATCATACCTCCTGTGGAGGTTCTGTGGAGGTACCGTGGAGCTTCCGTAGTTACGGAGAGGCGTCGATCACAACACATGCCTGCGCGCAACGAAGAAGCGCGCGGCGCGGCGAACTGGGCTTCTTTTTCTGTGGACACTACGAAAGCGCATGCTCCGTTGGGTGCGTGTGCGCAACCACGGAGACTTGGGGGGGGGGAAACCTTCTTCACAAGGGGACATGGGCGGGCGCCGGATGCCACCGGAAACGCGATCAGACGCCCGCCCTTGCCCCGCAGTTTCCGGAAACTAGTACCTCCGAGGTACTAGTTTTTTGCTGCGCGTTTTCGGGAGGAAGCCTCGGTTGTGCCACGGAAGCGCTACGCTCCCCAGATGTGCTGGTGAGATCGCGCCCGGAAACTCCGCCTTTCTTCCGTATCTCTTGCGTGGCTAATGTTGCGTGTGACCGCAGCCTATATTAGGAATCCAGGATTCTTAGTAAAACAAAACTATTCTCCCCAAAGAAATCCATGTTGTTTTTTAATTCAAGTGCTGCTAACAGGGCACAATGTGTGCATGTGTTCTTCCTTGATTCTACTAGTTTCTTGAGCAATGGTATTTCTCCTTTCCAATTCGATCCTTCAGAGGGAGGAGCACAGGGCACTTCCATCCAGTCACATTTGGAGACAGGCCACAGAGAGTCACAGTTGTCTTTCCCTCCCTCTTTTGTGTGTGTGTTTGGGGAGGTGAGGAGCCCTTTTGTGTGTGGTTGGGTAAATAGAGAATTAGGGCAGGATGTACTGAAACAAATGACAAGAAAGGCCCATTGGATATGATGGAAATCAGGAATGTTGGATATCATGGAAGACAGGAATGCCAATTGACTTGCATGGGCTTCATTGAAATACATTGCATAAAAAGCTGCAACAAAAATGTGAAATATATTTAGAGAGAACTGCTTTAGGCCTTGAGAATAGCAAAAGTTTCTGTCATTCCAGTCCCAGAACACTTCTACTACTCCCAGGTACCATTATTCCATTCTATAGCCTGTCATTCCAGTCACAGGGACCAACATTCCACTCTAGGGACTGCCATTCCGGTCCCAAAGCAGTTTATCTGAACCAAGGGACTGTCATTCCTCTCTGTGGCCTGTCATTCTCATCCCAGAGCACTGCTTCTAGTCCCAGGGAGGACTGTGTTATGTGTATATCTGGTGGTATTATATTTATATATAGGGAGCGGTGGCGCAGGCGGTAAGTGAAGCCTGCATTTACATCTGGCCGAACAGCTTCGGCTGTTCGAGCCCCACCGTGGCCGGGTGAGCTCCCGGCCCTATGTCCCAGCTCCCGCCCACCCAGCGGCTCGAAAGCCCATTAAAGGGCAAGTAGACAAATGGGTACCTGCTCTTAGAGTGGGGGGGGCACCTGTCCCTCATGGCATGGCAAAAGCATGAGCAGCGAGGCAATGGCGGCAATGGCGGCAGTGGCGGCAGCGGCGGTGGAGAACATGGCAGCGGCTGGCGAGTCAAGCGAGCGGAGGCTAGGCCGGCAAGCATGGAGGCGGGGCAACGCAGCAGGCCAGAGCCTATCAGACAGAGGCCAGCAGCGAGCATGTGCGGACATGCGCTTGGCCCGGACCCGAAGGAATCGCAACGACCGAAGGAAGACCTGCGCCAGAAGGACGTTGCTGCTGGACCAGAAAAAAAGATCTCCCGCAGATAACAACGAAGACTCGCGAGAGGGTGCCTGTTAGGCTAGTCACTCTCCCCATTGTATGTACGTGGCCCTAGGTAAGGATTGGTATTAACTGAACATGTAAACCGCTCAGAGCCCTCAGGGGGTGAGCAGTATATAAATTGAAAAATAAATAAATAAACAATTGCTCTATATGCTCATATACATTCCCCACTAAAAATAATGGTCCCAAACAGAAGACCACTTGATCATTGGGATGTTAGGGTGTTGGTTGCTTCTGCCATTGGATGAAAAAAATCTGGTGTAGAACCAGCTCACCTGATGGTTACTTGGTGAGGTGAACAGATCCAATTGAGGGAGGACAAAGTGGGACATTATCATTTGAAAAAGATTTATCTTCAGGGACCATTCCCCCTCCTGTATGGTTTGCCTGCTAAGTCTCTCCGCCTGGAGATTGATTGATCCTTTTATGTACTCTGCTTCGACTGATGTCAGATTCTTCTCTGCCCACACTATTATCTTGATTAATTCCTTGTGGAGCATCGAAGATTTTGACCCTCCTTGTCTGTCCTGGTTAAGATGTGTGGGCCAATTACTCATGCATGAAAGTGGAGTAGGGCTAGGTGGATTATCTGAAGTTCCAGGAGCTTGATGGGGAGACTCATCTCTCTGTTGGACCATCAACCTCATACTAGGAAATCTTCTAGTATTGCTCCCCACCCTTGCACACTTGCATCCGTGAATATTTATTTCAAGGTCAGAATGTAGTTCATCTTTCCCTGTAACAGACTGTGAGTCTTTGTCCATCGCACAAAACTGTTCTTTACTGCCAATGGAACTTGGATGGAAAGGTCTTCTTTGTTCATTATTTGAATTTGGAAGAGTCTTAGGAGTTTCTGTGAAGGCCTTCTGTGAAATCGACCCCACTGGACAATGTCGATGCTGGAAATAAGAAGGTCCATTAGTTTTAAGAGTGTCATTAGAGATGATGACCTGCTCTTGGTGACCGCTAATGACATTTCTTTCAGCTTCTTTGCCTTCGTTTCAGTTAGAAAGAGGCAATCACATGCTGTATTCAATATGACACACAGATGTTCTAATCTCTGTGTGGGTTTTAGGGAACTTTTCTGTCTGTTGATCAGAAACCCATAATGTTGTAGACCCTGGATGGTTGTGCCTACATCTTGTCGCAATTTGGTTATAGAACTTGACCTAATTAACAGATTGTCTATAAAAGGGTGAATGTGAATCCCTTGCTATTTTAGTTTCACAGCTGGATTAAGATCTTCATGAAGACCCTTGATGCCATGGAAAGACCAAATGAAAGAGTTTGTTGGGGTCTCTTCTTTCTTTGTTAATTATTTGAGTGGCGGCATTTGCCTCCTCCCCTTGACATCTCTCTCTTTGAAAACTTCTCTCCTTTGAGAATATACAGGATCATGGGCTTCTGATCAACAAACAGAAAAGCTCCCTCCCTAGAACATCTGGGCATCATATTTAAAAGAGTTGTGGGAATATCCAGAGTGATTAAATTAGCCCAATGCACAGACACAAAACCATTCCAGCAAACCTGATCCAACCAGCAGCAATTAAGAACATAAGAGATGCCAATGTTGGATCAGACCAAAGGCCCATCCAGTCCAACACTCTGTGTCACACAGTTGTTAGCCTGATTGCTCTGGATCAATTATCAATATTTGGGAATTGTGAATTATTATTAATAAGCAATCAGCTAAGGGACCTTTCACCTGTATATACAGAGGGTGCCACTCTTCCAGAAATACCAGTAACAGACAAGGAGACTGAGTTTTAGTTAGACTAATGTATTTTACTGTAAACCTTCTTCACACACAAACAATACACAATCACACACACAAATGTTCAGATTCTAGGAAATAAAAAGAGATTTTTACACATTTGCATTAGCAGGAGATTCGTTGATTGGGAAATACATTACCTGGTCCGAAGAGACGAAGCTTGCCAAATGGAAAAATAAGGGAATACAAGAAAAATGGGGATTATACTAGGAAAATGGAGTATGCAGACTGACCAGCAGAAAGCACAAGGTAGGCCTTAGCTGCAGACTAAAAGCCTGGGGTAGGATGGGTAGCAGGTAGCTACAAGGATGAGAGTCAGAGAGCATAGCGGTCATTGAGGGGGTGTAGAGAGAGAGGGACCACATGGCCGGCTATCCCCTTTTATGAGGGGGGCTTGGGAGGCTTGGCCAGGCTGGCCACTTGTTCTAGTCACATGTCCCTTGGGGGTGGTTTGAGGTGGTCACATGTCCTAGTCACATGACTTGGCCCACCTCCTCTGGGGTGTCACATGTGGAGGGCTTGTTGGACTCCTTCCTTGACACAACTCCTCTCTAATTAGTTTATGCAGTGGAAGTGAGGGGCTTAGCTTGGACAATGACTGATGCAATTAAGCTGGTAGCCCAAAGACACCTGATTAGCATGATGATTGAGTCAGCAGCTCGCATTCATTGTCCCCTTTTGTCTTGAGGCTGCACGACCGGATCTCTTCCAGGGCTGCTGAGCTAATTCCTTTGTTAAGGAAAAACTGATGGTAAATCCTTTGATGAAGTTGTTGGGGGGAGAACATGCCAGGTGAAGGTGAAGTAAGTTCTTTGTTTGAACAGCCAAAGCAAATGGCTGCTGGCCTGGCTCTTTGTGTGTGTACAGGAACATGTCTGGAATGGGGTGACTTGGGATCCATGTTCTCAGGTTCTTGCTGGTGCATATCTGGCATCTCAGTCTGGCCACCAATCATCATAGTCCCTTGGCACACATTAAACATAGTTCATAAACAGGGCAAAAAGCTCCTTGCTGGCTAACACAGTGGCCAGAAATACCAGGTGCCATCAGGAGATCCACCAGTGGGGCCAGGACATTAGAAGCCCTCCCACTGTTGACCCCTCCCCAAGCACCAAGAAGACAGAGCATCACCTGCCCCAGAGCCCCTATCTAATTCTCTGGAAAAGTAGGAAAAGGAATGAACTGGGGTGTGTGTGTAAAAACCAAAGTCAGGATTCCCCCCTTCCCATCCCTTCCTCCCTCTCTCCCTTCCTGATTTTCTCACCACAGAGGTTTTTTTTAAAAAGGAGTGTATAGGTTGTTTAAAAAAAACCTGGAGGTGGAGAGATAAATTGAGGGAGGAGGCAAACTTTGGGAGTGGGAGAGAGATGGGAATAAATGCAGCTAGAAACCCAATTCTTTCTGGAACACTTGCAAAGGTATCTCTCCCCCTTTGTCTAATTTTTTTCCTTGCAGGTTTTAGAGGAGGAGGAGGAGGAGAGGGAAAGTTAGAAACAGAGGGACATTGGCTGGGGCAGACTTGTTCCTCCTCTCCCCCATGGAACAGTTGAAGGAAAAGGGTTAATGGTGGCTTCCCCCATGGCACAGGAGGTGCAGCAAAGTCATTATTTTGCCAGCCTTGTGCATGCGTGTGCACACGCATGCACACACCGAGTCCTAATGGTGGGCACTTTGCTAGTTTTTCAATAGATAGTGTGATTGACCCATGATTAGAAACTCAGAGCCATTGGAGAGATCATTCGCTTCTGCAGAGGCATCACTTGAAACCAGAGTGTTTTCTATGCTCCAGAGTAACAATACTTTAATAAATCATTAGCAGCAGTTTTGATTGGCCTCATAAATGTGGGAGAAGGCTGAGAGAGGACAAAAGGAAAGCTGTAATTATGGAGCTATAGGACAGCCTATATACTTCATCTGTTTTTTTAAGTTATTCTTACAAAATTAAAATACATTAATATGTTATCTATCTGGACATTCACAAATTACAAAACTAAAACTATGTAGCCACTTTTTAACAATTTAATTTCATAGAGTTAAAGGATTCACTTGAGTATGGCAACTAAACTGGAGAACTGAATTTTCTCAGCAAATTGTATATATGCCAATATAAACATTACATGTTTGACTCTAAAACACAAACAAAACAATCTGGATAGTACACATGATGGCTGAAACCAGAGTTCCCACTAACATGCACATCCATGTGCATGTCCACAGATTTTCACCCCTCCATGCACAACTCATCATCCCTGCCCTCGCACTCAGCCCTCCTTCCTACATGTAGATTTTTAAAGAGCCTCTTCCTACCTGTGCCAGCTGTGTGTGAGACCTGGAAGTCACCCCTACCCCCTAAGACCTGTTGCCACATCGGGGAGTTGCCCCCTCGACCCTATCTGGCAGAGAAGGAGTTCTGGGGGTGGGACACATTCTGTAGCTGTAGGGGGACTGCAGCAGGCTCCTCACTGGGAAGGATGGAGATGGGGGGGGTGCAGAGCCAGCATCTCAAACTGCTGGGCAGGTGAATGAGTGAGGTAGATAGTTGGGAAAGAACATGTGTGTGTGTGGGGGGGGTTTGCATGGATGGAAGGCATGCCTGATAGAGGCTGGAGTAAGGAGAGGGATTGAGAGTGACTGGGGTGGAAAGCCCTGCCTGGATCCAACTCTGTTTTCCCTCTGAGTTTGGAAGGGGAAAAGAGAGAAGAAGGAAAACAGAGGGTTGAATACAGGCAGTTTTTCAAGCACGCCCTGTCCCCTTCTCCAAATATGATGGGTCCATATCCTAACAATTTCCTAACAATTAGCTCCCACTGGGGAAACACTTATACCATTTAAGGACATGAACATGTTTGTTTATTTATTTATTTATAATATTTCTACCCCGCCCTCCCTACAAACGGGCTCAGGGCGGCTCACAAAAAAGTCACCATGTCAATATAAAACAGTAAAACACCTAAACACATAAAACCAACCATCATCAAAACAAAGTGCTCAGCGGTGTTAAAATGTTAAAATCAGAACCCCTCTGACTGTCATCAAGTGTGTCATTCCAGGCCCCACCAATAGTGATACACATGCTGTCTGTCTGACAGGCACATTAGAGAAGGATTCACCCTCCTGACTCCCCTATATATGTGGGTTTAAAAATGATAGCTACGTGTGTTATGTGCCTTTTAGTTCTTGCTTTCAGCTTATACCAGAATGGGAACCAGGAGTGTGATAGATTTGTTTGTGTTGTCTTGTTATTATAGGGTGACTGTGGGACTTTGTAAGTACATGGAATAGCTGTGTAATCTAGATAATAGTGGTAGGAACGTGCATGTTTTAACAGGGTGGTGTCAGCTAAAGACATTAGTAGTTTATATTTCATGTTCGTATGTTTGTGAATATATATAGGCTCTCTCACAACTTTAAGGCTAACAAGGTAGAATTTCTGCTCAGAAGATGACAGAGCTTAGAAAGAACACTAGTTGGAACCTGGAAAAGTTAAAGAATTTGCACTGTAAATACAAATTAGGTATTTGAAACAGTCTTTAAATGTCTTCAGGTAGATCTCAGACACCAAAGAGAGTCTGGATTACTGCTGTTAGCTGTGGTTATACATAATCTTTACAAATAAAAGATAGAGGGAGAAACTACTGCTGCCAAATACATTGTCTTTTTAAGACTCATCATTGAATGTTCCATATTCTTTGTCTGAGTGGCAGACACTAGCCATTTCACGGAAACAGCTCAATCACAGACAGCTATAATTTATTTCTATATCCGGAATATTCTGTTTCAGTCATAGACTGGACATGCAAGTTTCAGTGCATCTGTGAACACACTACTAACTCTCTTGCACTGATGTGGGAATTTAACACTGCTGCTGGGTCAATGGCAGCTAATGCTGATGTTGCTTCTTGTTCCTTGGCTCCTTCCACAGGACATAAGAGGACCTGAAGACACCAACATTGTATGTGACACCCAAGTAGCTTTCTGGCTAGGACTACTAAATACGCACAACTGTGTTTTGTACATCATAATCAATGAAAAGGATTTATTGGAAGAATCATATTGCATGTTTAAAGCTGGTGAAGAAAGACATCTGTAATTTCTCTGCCTCTAATGAACTGTCCTCCTATCTTTATGGATCAAGTGTAGGCAATGAAGCACAGAAGCTTAATCCCCCTTTTAAATAAAATTAGATGTGTAATTCTTATACAGGCCTACTAATTATTGATTTTCTCCAAGCTCTCATCTCTCTGAAAGTTAGCTGCAGTAGAAGTGGTACATCTGCTCATACAAACACTTTGACGGCTAATGATTCCTTGCAACATCTGTTATACGGTTACTGAACAGTTGTGGTTTCTTTAAGGAGACTCAAGAGATTAGACCTGTGCCACCTTAATCTTGGGTACTGTTTTTGGAAACAGTAAGAAACAATCCATTAAGAGTGATCTATATCTACTATGTTGTCCCCATAATATATATTTCCAGCTTACAATTTCTTTGCTTTTTCACCCATTATGTACTTGATCAGTCGGCACCGTTTCTCATTACCTAAAGCCTTTGCTAGTTTACATTTGTATCTCACAGCTTGCCACACTCAGTTGCTGAATAGAAAGATGGTAGAACACAAAATTCCTAGTGAAACAGATAAAATAGTGAACTGTGGCTATTGGATGTGTACTTGAGAATACAAAATGCAAATAGGCTGAGATGCTGGTAGTCATTTGTATGATAATATCCCAATAGTAACTAAACACAGAAGAAATAGATTTGAGTGCTAGAGAAGAAAAAGATCAAACCTGCATGCAAATAGTACAACGTTTTGTGGAAATGTTTTTGCAAGATGAGAGTGATTGTGAACACAGCCAACAGATATTTGTTCTAGATGAAGTCTAGTGATTTGCTGCCCAAAACTGGCAGAAATTATGTGTTCTAATGAATTTATTACCTCTCTTTTTAGGAAAAAAATGATTTCCCCCTTCTTCTCCCAGTGACAGAACTTTATGATTTGTAGTGTTACTTCTTTTGGAGTGAGTTGGTTAATATGCCAGGTAATCTTTTGATTGACTTCAGATATATCAGTTAAGCTGGGACTTCTCTAGCTGCATACTGGAGCATACTACTGCACCACCAAAGAGTACTGTAAAAGTTAAGTCAATCACAGTCAATCTACCATAGTCTATCACATCTACTGCCACTCCTGCTTCAAGGAGCTTGGGATAGTCAATGTGTCTTTTCCTGATTTTACCCTCAAGACAGCCTTGTGGTATATGTTGACAGAGTCTGACTGATCCAAAATTATCCAGTGACTTTTATTGCAGATTCACATTTTACTCAGGGGTTTTTTCCAGTCCCTTGCCTGACACTGTCCACTATAATACCCTGGATTAAAGATAATTTAAATCTCATCTAAATCCAGAGTAACCAAAAAGGCTACCTAACCAATCTCTGAACGAGTCACTGCTCTGACTTTGCCTCCATCCACTGGGGAGTAGCTATGTCTTTGCTTCAAATGTGGATGAATAATTCATTTACTTGTGTTGTGGACAAGCAGCAAAGTTAGCTCAGGCAGGGTGCATGCAGAATAGTGACTCTAAAGAAACACAGGGATGGACAACTCAGCTGAGGGCAGACAGCTCAAAATGAAGTGTGCCTCTAATTTCAGTCCAGGCTTCTGGGGAGCAATGAATTAAGCATATACTTTATATGTGCTACAGCTAACGCCCAGCCAGTGTCACATCAGATCCACTTGGTAACATAAGAGTGGAAAGTAAGTCTATTGTGTACCTGTTTTCCTGTCACTGTTGTCCAAGTTTCCTCTGGTTCTGTCAAGAAATATGCATTTTCCTAAATGTATAGATCTGAGGAACAGCAAAATGAATTCTCAGTCTTCTGATTTTCTAACATTTCCAGCTGCACCTTATGGAGAAGCAGCTACTTTTCTCCCTACAGATCCTAATTAATTTAGACATAGTTTTTAAAAAGCGTCTAAAGGACTCACATCATACAAGCAGCTCATCTGTAGTTTGTTAACAAAATTAAATGACAGCTAATCTGGTTACAGTCTCCCTCTCCTATGTGTAATATAATTATATGACTTGGCATGAAGTTGAAGAGCTAAATGTTCTTCTTCCTCCCACCAAGTTGTTCAATAAAAGTGGTATTGTACTATTAGATTAATAGGGCAATTATGGGAATCTACTTGAAGGTGCACTTGGAGATTCTGCTAGAAAAAATGAATGGAGTAAATTAAAGGAAAAGAGGGAAAATGTGGCATTGTAGCAATAAATATGGAGATTGGTTTAATAAAGGTAATTTCATAACAAAAATAACTAGATGTTTAAATAATCCAAGTTGTTATATCTGATTAGTTGCTCCACAGTAATGTTACTCTAAATATTAAAACACTCACTTGTCAGCTGTTGTCTCTACTAACACAGCCCTCCATCTTTTTTTTCTTTCATTCGGCAGGAAAGGTTCTTGGAAGGTGGTTGTTGTTTCACTTAGACTTTTTTCCCCCTAATACTTCTAATCTATGTATCTAATCCTCAAATTGCCCCTGGTGTGCGGATGCTTATATCTGCACATCGGGGGGACCTGGGGGGGAGGGAAAGGTTTGTGCGCACGTGGGGCGGTCCCCATGTGTGCACAAAAATCCTAAATCTTGAAAAAAACCTCGGGGGATGTTTAAATCCCCCCGAAACTCACAGAGCGTCCACAGCGTATGTGCAGGAAACGCTCTGCGACCGCCGCTGCCACCGCCGCTTGGATTTGCTGAAGAATACTTTTGACGGCTAAATCCTCAGCATGGAAACCCTTCTCTTTGCAATCCTGTGGGTTGTTTTGTTTTGTTTTAACCCCTCCAATTTAGTCCAAGATGGCCACCACTCGCCTGAAGGGAAAGGGGACTGTTAAAAAAAGAAAGAGTCCCCCGCTGCTGGAGGAAGGAGGCATAGCGCCGGGATTCACCGCCCTGCTCCCCTTGGCTGTAACTCCCCTTCTTGATGGCCGTGGCGCCTCCTTGGCGCAGGGGTCTCACGATCACGGATTTTCTTCGCCGGGTCCAATGGGTCCCCCGGGGTTTTCTCTCGGTGACTGGCAAAGTGCAGAGGTGATTCTCCCCCCTCCCCTCCCCCTTCCCCCCCGGTCTTTCAAGGGGCCAGGGGGAAACGGCGAGGAGCCGGGGGGGAGGCAAGGGGGAGGAAAGTCAAGGGGGAGTGGAGGAGACGGGGGAACCAGCGGGATGGGGGGTACTTACCTCCTCCTGCTGTTTCCTCTGCCTCCCCCCCCCGTGAGTATCGCGGGCCCCGCCCCTTGTTAATGTATATTTGCTTGCCTTAATCCTAGGTTTCAGACCCTGCACATTATTCCTAAATACAGTGATATCTGTGAGTGTGTATGAGAAAGACAGAAGCAGAGAGTGAAGCCCTTATAGACAACTAGAGGGAATGGAATTGTGTTAGTAAGCTCCCCCCCCCGACCTCCTTGCATTCACTGAAATGGACCTGGAGAGCTACACATAATGACAACCACACAATCATTTCCAATTGGAGCAAATAGCAGCTTCCTAGGACCATTTCAGTTCTCAAAAACAGTGTGTGGGATGGGATGCTAAAGCCCCTTTTCCATTTGCACCACAGTTGCGATCAGTGCTCCCTCTCTAAACTGTGAAGTCTTGTGAACAAAAATTCTACTTTGTGAGCTACTGGCATTAAAGTTGTGAGCGGGCGATTTGGCTCCTGCATAAATTAGTTTGCTCTGGAGCCATCCTTCCTGAGCTAAGACAAAAATGTGCAAGCCGGAGGCTAAAAAACTGTGAGCTAGCTCACACTAACTCAGCTTGGAGGGAACACTGGTTGCGATGGGAATACTGTTCTGTAAATCTTCACCGTATGTGAAGTTTATCCACACAAACTCACTTTTTCACTTAATATACTAAAAATACTTGGCACAGTATACCTTCCAACTCAAAACATGGCTCACATTTTGGGAAGCTGTATCTGGCAAACCACTGGGAGAGTTTTGAGGAAGTGAAATAATTGTGCTAGGGCAAGATTATAGGATTCTGGTTTTTCACATGAAGTGATATCTTGTCTCAGCACAATGTCAACAAGCCCCCACCATTTGCCCCCCACTGGCCCATTTGGAGGTAGCAAGGGGGAATGAGTCTCCTACTATAGCCTCCCATAGGTAGGGATGATGTGCACAATATTAATACTAGAGTTGCAGCAAAAATACAAATCCATACAGAATATGGTGGCAAATCCCATGGGCTGTCCCAAAGGTCTGAGGAACAGCTTCTAGAGATTCTCAGTAGGGTTTCCCAGAAAGAGTCCAGAAAGCCCCCACTTCTGCTGGGACTCACAAAGCTAGTCTAATGCCTGCCATGGGCATAGGTTGATTATATCACTGACCTGTGTTAGCCTGCCAAGTTTAGATCAGGATAGTGCTGCCACTGCCACCAATATCATGACTCCAGTGGAGAGATCTTGTCCTTGCCTCTCCGTTTCTAATACTGGGTGAAATGGCAAATAACAAGAGCTGGGTCTTGCTAGGCCTGTGGTCAGACCTAGTGCATTGCCAGGGGACAATTGCAGAGTTGATCCCCCGCATATCAGGTTGTGTCCCAGGTTTAGAAAGCCTGGAATTAAACTCAAGCAGCGAGGATTTCATTCAGATCCCAGATTAACAGAACAGGAATTTTTACAAAACCCACATAGTAAATCCAATCTATTTCTCTTCAGGAACTAGTGGTGTTTGCCATCTCTGTTAGCAATATTAGCTTGTACCTGCTTACAAGATGTACATACATATTTGTGTGAATAATCTACAAAAACACTTTGCAACTATGTCCACATTCTGGTCATTTCCCCCATTTATCATTGGCAGCATAGGTACCTCCCAAATTCATATTGTTATCCCCGCCCCCCATAAATGGCGTTATTGCTGGCATTGCAGATCTTTTCCAGTTCTGTGTAAAGGCCTGTCCTGCCTTTATTTTTGCATGCTGCAATGACTGGTGCTTTTACAAATGCAGCAGGAGCAAATTCATCCATTAATTTGGGCAGAAAAATATAGAGTTCACAGTCCTCAACTGAAAAATTACATGCATACTGGAAATGTAAGACTTAAATAAGAAGCAAACTGAAATGAAATGAAACGTGACACACAGGCACACCCACTGAGAGACCTCACTGTGACCTTAATATCTCATCCACACAGGAACTTTGCATTTTTATTAGTATATACATATATGTTTAAACTTTTGAAAATCCTTATGCGCCATAAAAAGAAAGAG
Source organism: Gekko japonicus (assembly GCF_001447785.1). NCBI lineage: Eukaryota > Metazoa > Chordata > Lepidosauria > Squamata > Gekkonidae > Gekko > Gekko japonicus. The sequence continues at coordinate 2,000,667 of NW_015164183.1, forward strand.
AATAAAACAGCAGAGTCTTCTTTTTGACCTTTCTTGCTCTCAACCTTTTTCTGAATTGGTTGTTTTACATTAACATGTCAGGAACTGAATGTACATTCGATGTATATGGTAAAAGCAGCATTCATTAAATTGATATAATTTATTTGGGCATTTTAAAGGCCTTTGATAAAGTTCCTCATGGAAGGCTGTTAAGAAACTCAGCCCTTAATGGGGGTGAGAGATAAAGTTCTCTTGTGGATTAAAATGTGTCTGCTGACAGAGAAAACAAAGAGAACAAATGTTTAATTTTCAACATGGAAGGAGGTTAATAATGGGGTGCCCTGAGGCTTCAGGCAGTAGCTGGTGGTGCTTCGTATATCTATTAATGATCCAGAAAAGAGAATGAACAACGAGGAAGGAAAAAACTGTAGATGACACAAACAGGTACAAGACTGAAAACCAGCACCATGTTCAAGAACCCAGCAAGCACCGCCCTTCAACAATATGAGGACCTATGCAACTCAACAAAGAGAAGACACAGTGTTATAAACAATGGGAGGAACAAATTCATTCTAGTGCAGTGGCTCTGGCACATATAGTGAAGAGCATCCACAGCTATGCTCTATGGGGGTTGGTGGGTGTAGTGGTTAAGTGTGTGGACTCTAATCTGGGAGAACCAGGCTTGATTCCCCATTTCTCCACTTGCATCTGCTGGATGACCTTGGGCAAGCTGTAGTTCTGATAACAGCTGTTCTTGAAAAAGAGCAGTTTCTTGTCAGAGCTCTCTCAGCCCCACCTACCTCACCGGGTGCCTGTTGTGGGGAGGGGAAGGGAAAGGAGTTTGTAAGCCACTCTGAGACTCCCTTGGGTAGTGAAGGGCGGGGTATAAATCCAATCTCTTCTTCTTCTTCTTTTGCTAGTTCATGCTGCCTCATCCTTCAAATTGTATGGGTTGACAGAGCTGAACATTACATGACAGAATTTCAAGCTCAAGTGCTCCTTCCTGTCCCACCCCCACCTCTTTCTACTGTGCAATTTCTCTCCCTTGTTCTTGCCCTCCAAACCAGAATTAGAAACATTTTTCAAATCATAGTTTTCAGTTCTGGTTTATAGGGCACGCACCAAATTATTTCAGTGGGACATATTTCTAATAAGTGTGCTTGGGGCTGCTCTCCAAAAAAACACATGCTTTCTTTAAAAAGGTAACAGTTAAAAAACAAAAGAAATATACAAATAAAATGTATTCTAATTTATAATGATAAATTAACCAACAGAATTTAACTTTCTCATTCCCTTCATTAAACGTTAAAGAGTAGGATGGCAATGAAATGTAAGAGGTGAAATAAGGAAAAAGTAAAGGGTTTTTTTGTTTGTTTTAAGAAGAAAGGTTTCAACATACTTCTTAAAGGAGAAAGACAAGAAAAGGCAAAGAATTCGGTTCCCGGGCTGTCGGCCCGCCCGTGCAGTCCGGGAGCCGCCTTTGCCGCCCTGCAGGAGGAAGAGCAGGACGCGGCAACCGCCGCATCCGGGGCTGAACGGGGGGGCGGGGCCGGAGCTGTGAAGCCGGCCCCTGCCTCCTCCCTTCAGTGCGCGCCTGATCGCTCGAGGGAGAGGAGCTCCGTCGGAGCTCTCCGAGCGTGGCGTGGGAGGACCGGCGGCGGGCCGGGAGTGCGGCTCCGGAGGACGCGCGGCTCCCGATAGGAGGACCAGGCAGCGGTGGCGAGGGGAAGCCCCGCCAGCGTTCAGGTGGTATCGGGAGGACCGAGGAGCGGAGTGGTGCACGGAGGCGGCAGGGCCGGTTTGGAGAAACGTCGGGGGTGGGAACGAAAGGGTTTCGAACCCGGCGGCATTTTTGTGGGGCCCAAAAAGTCCCCCGCCCAGCGTGGTTTTACCCCCCCTCCTTAGCCTCGCGGGTCTTTCGCCTGCTGCTTGCCCCTCTCTTAGGGGCTGATATTGCCCCCTCCCCAATCTGCTGGCCGTTACTTGCTTGGGGGTGTGGTGCTACTGTCTGCTCACTGTTAATAGTGAGGGAACACGTGGTGGCTGGGAGACCTGGGCAGCCATTTTGTGGAACGGCGGCCATTTTGTGGCACGGCGGCCATTTTGTTGCTGGAACCTATTAGAGTCTGGGCGGCCATTGTGAGGCAGAATTACAGGTGCAACCGGGATTTAGGTTACATTCTTGGGCAGTCAGCCATGGCACCAAAAAAAGGCACTGGACGGTCCAAGGGGAAGAAACCTGCACCCAAGCCCGGGCCAAAAAGGCCAGCACCAACCTTATCTTCCTCTGTTAGCGGTAGAGCAGGCTTCTGGCATAGTGGTTCCCCCTACCCCACCTGTTACAGGGCAAGCTGGGAGGAAAGAAACCCGGGCTTTGACGGCTAAGCGTTTTCAGGCTGAAGTTCTGACGCGTCTCTCTCTTGTTGAGGGCAAGGTTTCTACAGGTGCAGGCTCCAGCACTGGAGGAGCAGGGCGGCAGGAGGATGCTGGTGAGGGCCCATCTGGCCTGTTGCAATCCCATGGAACCGCAGAACAAGGGGCAGCTCCTTTGTCCGGAGTAGACAGTAGGGGTAAGTCTGACAGGTATTCCAAGGTAGGGGTGGCTTGGCCTTGGGGGCCCTGGGGGGCCTCACCCACCCCTGCTCCGGTTGGGGCCGGCTCTGCTTGTGCCCTCAGTGGGGGGCAATATGGGGCTTTACCTCCTAGTCAAATGGTGGGGCATGGGGCCCAGGGTGGGTTCAGCCAACCACCTTTTTGTGTGTGTCAGTGTGGGGGCTCCCCTGCGCCTTGCGGGGCATCTTATGCAGCCACGCCAGTTGCAGCGCTTCCCCATGGGGACGTGGCCTTGCCATTGGGAGACCACTTGTTGCCAGCTACCAGGGAAAAAATATGTAGGGGGGATTACGTGGACGTTTTTTCCCTTCTGTTTCGGGAATTGGAAAAAAAGGATAGGGAAGATTTAGAGGACAAGGACAAGGAGAAGCTCAGGAAGATGAAAGTGGATAGGACCTGGGCTAATTGGGTGGCCGGCTTTGTAGTATATGCGGGGGTTATAGCAAAAGCGCACCCGTGGAGGGCGGCGTCCCTATTCCAGTATTTTGACATCATTTACAAAGCCTATACGGGTTTTACTGGCCCTGCGTGGCTTCAATACGACGAAGAATTCCGGATGCGGGCGGCTATGAACCCAGCCATGCGGTGGGATCAAGTACATCCACACCTGTGGCTTCAGCACATGTCACCAGCTCGCCCCAATGCAGGAGACCGGTCTCATAGTGGTCATTTAGTACAGCGCTTGTCTTCCCTGCCCAGTCCCCGCAATTCGGCGAGGCAGGCGGTTCAACCCCGCCAGATCTGTTGGGAGTTTGGTGCGCAGGGTACGTGTAGCAGAAAGGCATGCCAATACCGGCATGAATGCCCCCT